>NW_026734813.1:0-225896 GCF_949786415.1 Peromyscus eremicus
TCTTTTCTCAAAAGCAGAGTGTGTTTCTTGTAAGGCGAGCTAGCGTTTGTTTTCCAGTCCTAAATGGAGTTGAATCACATGCAGTTTCTGGTCCTATGAGCAAGAGTTGTTTTCTGCTAAGAAGAGTCACTATTGCGCTCCCCATTGCCATACACAGTGCAAGTAGCCCTGGCGTCTGTTCCCAGCATGTACAGTGTATTGGACTGACGAGGATCTACTGTTCCTGTCAGTTTACTAAGCAAAATTGAACTAGATATGGCCGTGTGTGTAGAAAGCACAGTTCTTTTGTTCTGACCAAGCTCACTGTTCTCGCGCTATAGGAAACACAGTAGAGTAGAAGAGTGCTCTTTTCTCAAAAGCAGAGTATGTTTCTTTTAAGGCGAGCTAGCGGTTGTTTCCCAGTCCTAAATGGAGTTGAATCACATACAGTTTTTGGTCCCATGAGCAAGAGTTGTTGTCTGTTAAGCAAAGTCACTATTGTGCTCCCATTGACATACACAGTACAAATAGCTCTAGTGTCTGTTCCCAGCAAGTACAGTGTATTGGACTGAAGAGGAGCTACTGTTCTGGTCAGTTTCCTAAGCAGAGTTGAACTAGATATGGCCCGTGTGTGTAGGAAGCACAGTTCTTTTGTTCTGAGCAAGCTCACTGTTCTGGCCCTATAGGAAACACAGTAGAGTAGAAGAGTGCTCTTTTCTCAAAAGCAGATTGTGTTTATTGTAAGGCGAGCTAGTGTTTGTTTCCCAGTCCTAAATGGAGTCGAGTCACATGCAGTTTTTGGTCCTATGAGCAAGAGTAGTTTTCTGATAAGAAGAGTCACTATTGGGCTCCCATTGTCATACACAGGTCAAATAGCACTGGCGTCTGCTCCAAGCATGTACATTGTATTGGACTGAAGAGGATCTAATGTTCTTGTCAGGTTCCTAAGCAGAGTTGAACTAGATATGGCCCGTGTGTGTAGGAAGCACAGTTCTTTTGTTCTGAGCAAGCTCACTGTTCTGACTCTATAGGAAACACAGTAGTGTAGAAGAGTGCTCTTTTCTCAAAAGCAGAGTGTGTTTTTTGTAAGGCGAGCTAGCGTTTGTTTCCCAGTCCTAAATGGAGTTGAATCAAATGGAGTTCTGGTCCTATAAGCAAAAGTTGTTTTCTGGTAAGAAGAGTCACTATTGCGCTCCCAATGTCATACACAGGGCAAATAGCACTGGCGTCTGTTCCCAGCATGTACAGTGTACTGGACTGACGCGGATCTACTGTTCTTGTCAGTTTCCTAGGCAAAATTGAACTAGATATGGCCGTGTGTGTAGAAAGCACAGTTCTTTTGTTCTGAGCAAGCATACTGTTCTGGCCCTTAAGGAAACACAGTAGAGTACAAGAGTGCTCTTAACTCAAAAGCAGAGTGTGTTTCTTGTAAGGCGAGCTGGCGTTTGTTTCCCAGTCCTAAATGGAGTTGAATGCCATGCAGTTTCTGGTCCTACGAGCAAGACTTGTTTTCTGCTAAGAAGAGTCACTATTGTGCTCCCATTGCCATACACATTGCAAATAGCACTCGCGTCTGTTCCCAGCAAGTACAGTGTATTGGACTGAAGAGGAGCTACTGTTCATGTCAGTTTTCTAAGCAGAGTTGAACTAGATATGGCCCGTGTGTGTAGGAAGCACAGTTCTTTTGTCCTGAGGAAGCTCACTGTTCAGACACCAAAGGAAAAACAGTAGAGTAGAAGAGTGCTCTTTTCTCAAGAGCAGAGTCTTTTTCTTGTAAGGCGAGCTAGCGTTTGTTTCCCAGTCCTAAATGGAGTTGAATCACATGCAGTTTCTTGTACTACGAGCATGAGTTGTTTTCTGGTAAGAAGAGTCACTATTTCGCTCCCATTGCCATACACAGTGCAAGTAGCACTCGCGTCTGTTCCCAGCAAGTACAGTGTATTGGACTGAAGAGGAGCTACTGTTCTTGTCAGTTTCCTAAGCAGAGTTGAACTAGATATGGCCCCTGTGTGTAGGAAGCACAGTTCTTTTGTTCTGAGCAAGCTCACTGTTCGGACCCCATAGGAAACACAGTAGAGTAGAAGAGTGCTTTTTTCTCAAAAGCAGACTGTGTTTTTTCTAGGGCGAGCTAGCGTTTGTTTCCCAGTCTTAAATGGAGTTGATTCACATGCAGTTTCTGGTCCTATGAGCAAGAGTTTTTTTCTGGAAAGAAGAGTCACTATTGCGCAGACATTGCCATACACAGTGCAAACAGCACTCGCATCTGTTCCCAGCAAGTACTGTGTATTGGACTGAAGAGGAGCTACATTTCTTGTCAGTTTCCTTAGCAGAGTTGAACTAGATATGGCCGTGTGTGTATGAAGCAGAGTTCTTTTGTTCTGAGCAAGCTCACTGTTTGGACCCCATAGGAAACACAGTAGAGTAGAAGAGTGCTCTTTTCTCAAAAGCAGAGTGTGTTTCTTGTAAGGCGAACTAGGGTTTGTTTCCCAGTCCTAAATGGAGTTGAGTCACATACAGTTTCTGTTTCTACCAGCAAGAGTTGTTTTCTGATAAGAAGAGTCACTGTTGTTCTCCCATTGTCATACACAGTGCAAATAGCACTCGCGTCTGTTCCCAGCATTTACAGTGTATTGGACTGAAGAGGATCTACACTTCTTGTCAGTTTCCTAAGCACAGTTGAACTAGATATGGCCCGTGTGTGTAGGAAGCACAGTTCTTTTGTTTGGAGCTAGCTCACTGTTCTGGCCCTATAGGAAACACAGTAGAGTAGAAGAGTGCTTTTTTCTCAAAAGCAGAGTGTGTTTCTTGTTAGGGGAGCTATTGTTTGTTTTCCAGTCAGAATTGGAGTTGAATCCCATGCAGTTTCTGGTCCTACGAGCAAGAGTAGTTTTCTGATAAGAAGAGTCACTATTGTGCTCCCATTGTAATACACAGGGCAAATAGCACTGGCGTCTGTTCCAAGCATGTACATTGTATTGGACTGAGGAGGATCTACTGTTCTTGTCAGTTTCCTAAGCAGAGTTGAACTAGATATGGCCCGTGTAGGAAGCACAGTTCTTTTGTTCTGAGGCAAACTCACTGTTCTGACTCTATAAGCCAACACAGTAGAGTAGAAGAGTGCTCTTTTCTCAAAAGCAGAGTGTGTTTTTTGCAAGATGAGCCTAGCGTTTGTTTCCCCGTCCTAAATGGAGTTGAATCAAATTGAGTTTCTGGTCCTATAAGCAAGAGTTGTTTTTCTGGTAAGAAGAGTCACTATTGCGCTCCCATTGTCATACACAGGGCAAATAGCACTGGCGTCTGTTCCCAGCATGTACAGTGTATTGGACTGAAGAGGATCTACTGTGCTTGTCAGTTTTCTAAGCAGAGTTGAACCAAATATGGCCCGTGTCTGTAGGAAGCACAGTTCTTTTTTCTTGAGCAAGATCAGTGTTCGGACACCAAAGGAAAAACAGTAGAGTAGAAGAGTGCTGTTTTCTCAAAAGCAGAGTGTGTTTCTTGGAAGGCGTGCTAGCGTTTGTTTTCCAGTCCTAAATGGAGTTGAATCACATGCAGTTTCTCGTCCTAAGAGCAAGAGGTGTTCTCTGGTAAGAAGAGTCACTATTGTGCTTCAATTGTCATATCCAGGGCAAATAGCACTGGCGTCTGTTCCCACCATGTACAGTGTACTGGACAGAAGAGGATCTACTTTTATTTTCAGTTTCCTAGCAGAATTCAACTAGATATAGTCCGTGTGTGTAGGAGGAACAGTTCTTTTTTTCTGAGCAAGCTCACTGTTCGGACCCCATAGGAAACACAGTAGAGTAGAAGAGTGCTCTTTTCTCAAAAGCAGAGTGTGTTTCTTGTAAGGCGAGCTAGCGTTTGTTTCCCAGTCCTAAATGGAGTTGAATCTCATGCAATTTCTGGTCCTACGAGCAAGAGTTGTTTTCTGGTAAGGAAAGTCACTACTGTGCTCCCATTGCCATACACTGTGCAAATAGCACTCGCGTCTGTTCCCAGCACGTACAGTGTATTGGACTGAAGAAGAGCTACTGTTCTTGTCAGTTTGATAAGCAGAATTGAACTAGATATGGCCCGTGTGTGTAGGAAGCACAGTTCTTTTGTTCTGAGCAAGCTCACTGTTCTGGCCTTTTAGGAAACACAGTAGAGTAGAAGAGTGCTCTTTTCTCAAAAGCAGAGTGTGTTTCTTGTAAGGCGAGCTAGCATTTGTTTCCCAGTCCTAAATGGAATTGAGTCACATGCATTTTCTGGTCCTAGGAACAAGAGTTGTTTTCTGGTAAGAAGAGTCACTATTGTGCTCCCATTGCCATATACAGTGCAAATAGACTCGCGTTTGTTCCCATCAAGTACAGTGTATTGAACTGAAGAGGAGCTAATGTTCTTGTCAGTTTCCTAAGCAGAGTTGAACTAGATATGGCCCGTGTGTGTAGGAAGCACAGTTCTTTTGTTCTGAGCAAGCTCATGTTCAGACACCATAGGAAACACACTAGAGTAGAAGAGTGCTCTTTTCTCAAACCAGAGTGTGTTTCTTGTAAGGCGAGCTAGCGTTTGTTTCCCAGTCCTAAATGCAGTTGAATCACATGCTGTTTCTGGTCCTATAAGCAAGAGTTGTTTTCTGGTAAGAAGAGTCACTATTGCGCTCCCATTGACGTATACAGTGCAAATAGCACTCGCGTCTGTTCCCAGGAAGTACAGTGTATTGGACTGAAGAGGAGCTACTGTTCTTGTCAGTTTCCTAAGCAGAGTTGAACTAGATGTGGCCCGTGTGTGTAGGAAGCACAGTTCTTTTGTTCTGAGCAAGCTCATTGTTCGGACCCCATAGGAAACACAGTAGAGTAGAAGAGTGCTCTTTTCTCAAACGCAGAGTGTGTTTCTTGTAAGGCGAGCTATTGTTTGTTTCCCAGTCAGAAATGGAGTTGAGTTACATACAGTTTCTGTTCCTACTAGCAAGAGTTGTTTTCTGATAAGAAGAGTCACTGTTGTGCTCCCATTGTCATACACAGTGTAAATAGCACTCGCGTCTGTTCCCAGCATTTACAGTGTATTGGACTGAAGAGTATCTACTGTTGTTGTCAGTTTCCTAAGCAGAATTGGACTAGATATGGCCCGTGTGTTTAGGAAGCACAGTTCTTTTGTTCTGAGCAAGCTAACTGTTCTGGCACTATTGGAAACACAGTAGAGTAGAAGAGTGCTCTTTTCTCAAAAGCAGAGTGTGTTTCTTGTAAGGCGAGCTAGCGTTTGTTTCCCAGTCCTAAATGGGTTTGAGTCACATACAGTTTCTGTTCCTACGAGCAAGAGTTGTTTTCTAATAAGAAGAGTCACTGTTGCGCTCCCATTGTCATACACAGTGCAAATAGCACTCACGTCTGTTCCCAGCATTTACAGTGTATTGGACTGAAGAGGATCAACTGTTCTTGTCAATTTCCTAAGCAGTGTTGAACTAGATATGGACCATGTGTGTAGGAAGCACAGTTCTTTTGTTCTGAGCAAGCTCACTGTTCTGGCGCTATAAAAAACACAGTAGAGTAGAAGAGTGCTCTTTTCTCAAAAGCAGAGTGTGTTTCTTGTAAGGCGAGCTAGCGTTTGTTTTCCAGTCCTAAATGGAGTTGAATCACATGCAGTTTCTGGTCCTATGAGCAAGAGTTGTTTTCTGCTAAGAAGAGTCACTATTGCGCTCCCCATTGCCATACACAGTGCAAGTAGCCCTGGCGTCTGTTCCCAGCATGTACAGTGTATTGGACTGACGAGGATCTACTGTTCCTGTCAGTTTACTAAGCAAAATTGAACTAGATATGGCCGTGTGTGTAGAAAGCACAGTTCTTTTGTTCTGACCAAGCTCACTGTTCTCGCGCTATAGGAAACACAGTAGAGTAGAAGAGTGCTCTTTTCTCAAAAGCAGAGTATGTTTCTTTTAAGGCGAGCTAGCGGTTGTTTCCCAGTCCTAAATGGAGTTGAATCACATACAGTTTTTGGTCCCATGAGCAAGAGTTGTTGTCTGTTAAGCAAAGTCACTATTGTGCTCCCATTGACATACACAGTACAAATAGCTCTAGTGTCTGTTCCCAGCAAGTACAGTGTATTGGACTGAAGAGGAGCTACTGTTCTGGTCAGTTTCCTAAGCAGAGTTGAACTAGATATGGCCCGTGTGTGTAGGAAGCACAGTTCTTTTGTTCTGAGCAAGATCACTGTTCTGGCCCTATAGGAAACACAGTAGAGTAGAAGAGTGCTCTTTTCTCAAAAGCAGATTGTGTTTATTGTAAGGCGAGCTAGTGTTTGTTTCCCACTCCTAAATGGAGTCGAGTCACATGCAGTTTTTGGTCCTATGAGCAAGAGTAGTTTTCTGATAAGAAGAGTCACTATTGGGCTCCCATTGTCATACACAGGTCAAATAGCACTGGCGTCTGCTCCAAGCATGTACATTGTATTGGACTGAAGAGGATCTAATGTTCTTGTCAGGTTCCTAAGCAGAGTTGAACTAGATATGGCCCGTGTGTGTAGGAAGCACAGTTCTTTTGTTCTGAGCAAGCTCACTGTTCTGACTCTATAGGAAACACAGTAGTGTAGAAGAGTGCTCTTTTCTCAAAAGCAGAGTGTGTTTTTTGTAAGGCGAGCTAGCGTTTGTTTCCCAGTCCTAAATGGAGTTGAATCAAATGGAGTTCTGGTCCTATAAGCAAAAGTTGTTTTCTGGTAAGAAGAGTCACTATTGCGCTCCCAATGTCATACACAGGGCAAATAGCACTGGCGTCTGTTCCCAGCATGTACAGTGTACTGGACTGACGCGGATCTACTGTTCTTGTCAGTTTCCTAGGCAAAATTGAACTAGATATGGCCGTGTGTGTAGAAAGCACAGTTCTTTTGTTCTGAGCAAGCATACTGTTCTGGCCCTTAAGGAAACACAGTAGAGTACAAGAGTGCTCTTAACTCAAAAGCAGAGTGTGTTTCTTGTAAGGCGAGCTGGCGTTTGTTTCCCAGTCCTAAATGGAGTTGAATGCCATGCAGTTTCTGGTCCTACAAGCAAGACTTGTTTTCTGCTAAGAAGAGTCACTATTGTGCTCCCATTGCCATACACATTGCAAATAGCACTCGCGTCTGTTCCCAGCAAGTACAGTGTATTGGACTGAAGAGGAGCTACTGTTCATGTCAGTTTTCTAAGCAGAGTTGAACTAGATATGGCCCGTGTGTGTAGGAAGCACAGTTCTTTTGTCCTGAGGAAGCTCACTGTTCAGACACCAAAGGAAAAACAGTAGAGTAGAAGAGTGCTCTTTTCTCAAGAGCAGAGTCTTTTTCTTGTAAGGCGAGCTAGCGTTTGTTTCCCAGTCCTAAATGGAGTTGAATCACATGCAGTTTCTTGTACTACGAGCATGAGTTGTTTTCTGGTAAGAAGAGTCACTATTTCGCTCCCATTGCCATACACAGTGCAAGTAGCACTCGCGTCTGTTCCCAGCAAGTACAGTGTATTGGACTGAAGAGGAGCTACTGTTCTTGTCAGTTTCCTAAGCAGAGTTGAACTAGATATGGCCCCTGTGTGTAGGAAGCACAGTTCTTTTGTTCTGAGCAAGCTCACTGTTCGGACCCCATAGGAAACACAGTAGAGTAGAAGAGTGCTTTTTTCTCAAAAGCAGACTGTGTTTTTTCTAGGGCGAGCTAGCGTTTGTTTCCCAGTCTTAAATGGAGTTGATTCACATGCAGTTTCTGGTCCTATGAGCAAGAGTTGTTTTCTGCTAAGAAGAGTCACTATTGCGCTCCCCATTGCCATACACAGTGCAAGTAGCCCTGGCGTCTGTTCCCAGCATGTACAGTGTATTGGACTGACGAGGATCTACTGTTCCTGTCAGTTTACTAAGCAAAATTGAACTAGATATGGCCGTGTGTGTAGAAAGCACAGTTCTTTTGTTCTGAGCAAGCTCACTGTTCGGATCCCATAGGAAACACAGTAGATTGGAAGAGTGCTCTTTTCTCAAAAGCAGAGTGTGTTTCTTGTAAGGCGAGCTAGCGTTTGTTTCCAAGTCAGAAATGGAGTTGAATCACATGCAGTTTCTGGTCCTATGAGCAAGAGTTTTTTTCTGGAAAGAAGAGTCACTATTGCGCAGACATTGCCATACACAGTGCAAACAGCACTCGCGTCTGTTCCCAGCAAGTACTGTGTATTGGACTGAAGAGGAGCTACATTTCTTGTCAGTTTCCTTAGCAGAGTTGAACTAGATATGGCCGTGTGTGTATGAAGCAGAGTTCTTTTGTTCTGAGCAAGCTCACTGTTTGGACCCCATAGGAAACACAGTAGAGTAGAAGAGTGCTCTTTTCTCAAAAGCAGAGTGTGTTTCTTGTAAGGCGAGCTAGGGTTTGTTTCCCAGTCCTAAATGGAGTTGAGTCACATACAGTTTCTGTTTCTACCAGCAAGAGTTGTTTTCTGATAAGAAGAGTCACTGTTGTTCTCCCATTGTCATACACAGTGCAAATAGCACTCGCGTCTGTTCCCAGCATTTACAGTGTATTGGACTGAAGAGGATCTACAGTTCTTGTCAGTTTCCTAAGCACAGTTGAACTAGATATGGCCCGTGTGTGTAGGAAGCACAGTTCTTTTGTTTGGAGCTAGCTCACTGTTCTGGCCCTATAGGAAACACAGTAGAGTAGAAGAGTGCTTTTTTCTCAAAAGCAGAGTGTGTTTCTTGTAAGGGGAGCTATTGTTTGTTTTCCAGTCAGATTTGGAGTTGAATCCCATGCAGTTTCTGGTCCTACGAGCAAGAGTAGTTTTCTGATAAGAAGAGTCACTATTGTGCTCCCATTGTAATACACAGGGCAAATAGCACTGGCGTCTGTTCCAAGCATGTACATTGTATTGGACTGAGGAGGATCTACTGTTCTTGTCAGTTTCCTAAGCAGAGTTGAACTAGATATGGCCCGTGTGTGTAGGAAGCACAGTTCTTTTGTTCTGAGCAAACTCACTGTTCTGACTCTATAGCCAACACAGTAGAGTAGAAGAGTGCTCTTTTCTCAAAAGCAGAGTGTGTTTTTTGCAAGATGAGCTAGCGTTTGTTTCCCCGTCCTAAATGGAGTTGAATCAAATTGAGTTTCTGGTCCTATAAGCAAGAGTTGTTTTCTGGTAAGAAGAGTCACTATTGCGCTCCCATTGTCATACACAGGGCAAATAGCACTGGCGTCTGTTCCCAGCATGTACAGTATATTGGACTGAAGAGGATCTACTGTGCTTGTCAGTTTTCTAAGCAGAGTTGAACCAAATATGGCCCGTGTCTGTAGGAAGCACAGTTCTTTTTTCTTGAGCAAGATCAGTGTTCGGACACCAAAGGAAAAACAGTAGAGTAGAAGAGTGCTGTTTTCTCAAAAGCAGAGTGTGTTTCTTGGAAGGCGTGCTAGCGTTTGTTTTCCAGTCCTAAATGGAGTTGAATCACATGCAGTTTCTCGTCCTAAGAGCAAGAGGTGTTCTCTGGTAAGAAGAGTCACTATTGTGCTTCAATTGTCATATCCAGGGCAAATAGCACTGGCGTCTGTTCCCACCATGTACAGTGTACTGGACAGAAGAGGATCTACTTTTATTTTCAGTTTCCTAGCAGAATTCAACTAGATATAGTCCGTGTGTGTAGGAGGAACAGTTCTTTGTTCTGAGCAAGCTCACTGTTCTGGCGCTATAGAAAACACAGTAGAGTAGAAGAGTGCTCTTTTCTCAAAAGCAGAGTGTGTTTCTTGTTAGGCGAGCTAGCGTTTGTTTCCGAGTCCTAAATTGAGTTGAATCACATGCAGTTTCTGGTCCTACGAGCAAGTGGTGTTTTCTGGTAAGAAGAGTCACTACTGGGCTCCAATTGCCATACACAGGGCAAATAGCACTGGCGTCTGTTACCAGCTTGTACAGTGTATTGGACTGACGAGGATCTACTCTTCCTGTCAGTTTACTAAGCAAAATTGAACTAGATATGGCCGTGTGTGTTGGAAGCACAGTTCTTTTGTTCTGAGCAAGCTCACTGTTCGGATCCCATAGGAAACATAGTAGAGTAGAAGAGTGCTCTTTTCTCAAAAGCAGAGTGTTTTTCTTGTAAGGCGAGCTAGCTTTTGTTTCACAGTCCTAAATGGAGTTGAATCACATGCAGTTTTTGGTCCTATGAGCAGGAATTGTTTTCTGGTAAGAAGAGTCAATACTGCGCTCCCATTGTCATACACAGGGCAAATAGCACTCGCGTCGGTTCCCAGCAAGTACAGTGTATTGGACTTAAGAGAAGCTACTGTTCTTGTCAGTTTTTAAGCAGAGTTGAACTAGATATGGCCCCTGAGTGTAGGAAGCACAGTTCTTTTGTTCAGAGCAATCTCACTGTTCTGGTCCTGTAGGAAACACGGTAGAGTAGAAGAGTGCTCTTTTCTCAAAAGCAGAGTGTGTTTCTTGTAAGGCGAGCTAGCCTTTGTTTCCCAGTCCTAAATGGAGTTGAATCACATACAGTTTTTGGTCCTATGAGCAAGAGTTGTTTTCTGCTAAGAAGAGTCACTATTGTGCTCCCATTGCCATACAAGTGCAAATAGCTCTCGTGTCTGTTCCCACCAAGTACAGTGTATTGGACTGAAGAGGATCTACTGTTCTTGTCAGTTTCCTAAGCAGAGTTGAACTAGATATGGCCCATATGTGTAGGAAGCACAGTTCTTTTGTTCTGAGCAAGCTCACTTTTCGGACCCCATAGGAAACTCAGTAGAGTAGAAGAGTGCTCTTTTCTGAAAAACAGAGTGTGTTTCTTGTAAGGCGAGCTAGCGTTTGTTTCCCAGTCATAAATGGAGTTATCACATGCAGTTTCTGGTCCTAGGAGCAAGAGTTGTTTTCTGGTAAGAAGAGTCACTATTGTGCTCCCATTGTCATACTCAGGGCACATAGCAATGGCGTCTGTTCCCAGCAAGTACAGTGTATTGGACCAAAGAGTAGCTACTGTTCTTGTCAGTTTCCTAAGCAGAATTGAACTAGATATGGCCCGTGTGTGTAGGAAGCACAGTTCTTTTGTTGTGAGCAAGCTCACTGTTCTGGCCTTATGGAAAAGCAATAGAGTTGAATAATGCTCTTTTCTCAAAAGCAGAGTGTGTTTCTTGTAAGGCGAGCTAGCGTTTGTTTCCCAGTCCTAAATGGAGTTGAATCACATGAGGTTTTTGTACTACGAGCAAGAGTTGTTTTCTGGTAAGTAAAGTCACTATTGCGCTCCCATTGCCGTACACAGTGCAAAAGCACTCGCCTCTGTTCCCAGCAAGTAAAGTGTATTGGACTGAAGAGGAGCTACTGTTCTTGTCAGTTTCCTAAGCAGAGTTGAAATAGACATGGCCCGTGTTTGTACGATGCACAGTTCTTTGGTTCTGAGCAAGCTCACTGTTCTGGCCCTATAGGAAACACAGTAGAGTAGAAGAGAGCTCTTTTCTGAAAAGCAGAGTGTGTTTGTTGTAACGCGAGCTAGGGTTTGTTTTCCGGTCCTAAATGGAGTTGAGTCACATGCAGTTTCTGTTCCTACGAGCAAGAGTTGTTTTCTTGTAAGAAGAGTCACTGTTGCGCTCCCATTGTCATACACAGTGTAAATAGCACTCCCGTCTGTTCCCAGCATTTACAGTGTGTTGGACTGAAGAGGATCTACTGTTGTTGTCAGTTTCCTAAGCAGAATTGAACTAGATATGGCATTGTGTGTAGGAAGCACAGTTCTTTTGTTCTGAGCAAGCTAACTTTTCTGGCACAATTGGAAACACAGTAGAGTAGAAGAGTGCTCTTTTTTCAAAAGCAGAGTGTGTTTCTTGTAAGATGAGGTAGCGTTTGTTTCCCAGTCTGAAATGGAGTTGAATCACATGCATTTTTGGTCCTACAAGCAAGAGTTGTTTTCTGGTAAGGAAAGTCAATATTGTGCTCTCATTGCCATACACAGTGCAAATAGCACTCGCGTCTGTTCCCAGGTAGTCCAGTGTATTGAACGGAAGAGGAGCTACTGTTTTTGTCAGTTTCTTAAGCAGAGTTGAACCAGATATGGCCCCTGTGTGTAGGAAGCACAGTTCTTTTGTTCGGAGCAAGCTCACTTTTCTGGCGCTATAGAAAACACAGTAGAGTAGAAGAGTGCTCTTTTCTCAAAAGCAGAGTGTGTTTCATGTAAGGCGAGCTATCATTTGTTTCCCAGTCCTAAATGGAGTTGAATCACATGCAGTTTCTGGTCCTATGAGCAAGAGTTGTTTTCTGGTAAGAAGAGTCACTATTGTGCTCCAATTGCCATACACAGTGCAAAAAGCACTCGCGTCTGTTCCCAGCAAATACAGTGTATTGGACTGAAGAGGAGCTACTGTTCTTGTCAGTTTCCTAAGCAGAGTTGAACTAGATATGGCCCGTGTGTGTAGGAAGCACAATTCTTTTGTTCTGCGCAAGATCACTGTTCTGACCCTATAGAAAACACAGTAGTGTAGAAGAGTGCTCTTTTCTCAGAAGCAGAGTGTGTTTCTTATAAGGTGAGCTAGCATTTGTTTCCCAGTCCTAAATGGAGTTGAATCACATGCAGTTTTTTGTACTATGAGCAAGAGTTGTTTTCTGGAAAGGAAAGTCACTATTGTGCTCCCATTGCCATACACAGTGCAAATAGCACTCGCCTCTGTTCCCAGCAATTACAGTGTATTGGACTGAAGAGGAGCTAATGTTCTTGTCAGTTTTCTAAGCAGAGTTGAACTACATATGGCCCGTGTTTGTACGATGCACAGTTCTTTTGTTCTGAGCAAGCACACTTTTCGGATCCTATAGGAAACACAGTAGAGTAGAAGAGTGCTCTTTTCTGAAAAGCAGAGTGTGTTTCTTGTAAGGCGAGCTAGCTTTTGTTTCCCAGTCCTAAATGGAGTTGAATCACATGCAGTTTCTGGTCCTACGAGCAAGAGTTGTTTTCTGGTAAGAAGAGCCACTGTTGCGCTCCCATTGTCATACTCAGGGCAAATAGCAATTGCGTCTGTTCCCAGCATGTACAGAGTACTGGACTGAAGAGCATCCACTTTTATTTTCAGTTTCCTAGCAGAATTCAACTAGATATGGCCCGTGTGTGTAGGAATCACAGTTCTTTTGTTCGGAGCAAGCGTACTGTTCTGGCCCTATAGGAAACACAGTAGAGTAGACGAGTGCTCTTTTCTCAAAAGCAGAGTGTGTTTCTTGTAAGGCGAGCTAACGTTCATTTCCCAGTTCTAAATGGAGTTATATCACATGCAGTTTTTGGTCCTACGAGCAATAGTTGTTTTCTGGTAAGAAGAGTCACTATTGTGTTCCCATTGCCATACACAGTGCAAATAGCACTCACGTCTATTCCCAGCAAGTACAGTGTATTGGACTGACGAGGATTTACTGTTCCTGTCAGTTTACTAAGCAAAATTGAACTAGATATGGCCGTGTGTGTAGGAAGCACAGTTCTTTTGTTCTGAGAAAGCTCACTGTTTGGATACCACAGGAAACACAGTAGAGTAGAACAGTGCTCTTTTCTCAAAAGCAGAGTGTGTTTCTTGTATGGCCAGCTAGCCTTTGTATCCCAGTCCTAAGTGGAGTTGAATCACATGCAGTTTCTGGTCCTATGAGAAAGAGTTGTTTTCTGGTAAGGAAAGTCACTATTATGCTCCCATTGCATTACCCAGTACAAATAGCAATCGCGTGTATTCCCAGCAAGTACAGTGTATTGGACTGAAGAGGATCTACTGCTCTTGTCAGTTTCCTAAACAGAGTTGAACTAGATATGGCCCGTGTGTGTAGGAAGCACAGTTCTTTTGTTCTGAGCATGCTCATTGTTCGGACCCCAAAGGTAACACAGTAGAGTAGAAGAGTGCTCTTTTCTCAAAAGCAGAGTGTGTTTCTTGTTTGGCGAGCTAGTCTTTGTTTCCCAGTCCAAAATGGAGTTGAATCTCATGCAGTTTCTCGTCCTACGAGCAAGAGTTGTTTTCTGGTAAGGAAAGTCACTATTGTGCTCCCATTGCATTACCCAGTGCAAATAGCACTCGCGTCTGTTCCCAGCAAGTACAGTGTATTGGACTGAAGAGGATCTACTGTTCTTGTCAGTTTCCAAACAGAATTGAACTAGATATGGCCGTGTGTGTAGGAAGCACAGTTCTTTTGTTCTGAGCAAGCTCACTGTTGTCGCCCTATAGGAAACACAGTAGAGTAGAAGAGTGCTCTTTTCTCAAAAGCAGAGTGTGATTCTTGTAAGGCGATCTAGCGTTTATTTCCCAGTTCTAAATGGAGTTGAATCATATGCAGTTTTTGGTCATACGACGAAGAGTTGTTTTCTGGTAAGGATGGGCACTATTGTGCTCCCATTGCCATAAACAGTGCAAATAGCACTCGCGTTTGTTGCCAGCAAGTAAAGTGTATTGGACTGAAGAGGAGCTACTGTTCTTGTCAGTTTCCTAAGCAGAGTTGAACTAGATGTGGCCCGTGTGTGTCGGAAGCATAGTTCTTTTGTTCTGAGCAAGCTCATTGTTCGGACCCCATAGGAAACACAGTAGAGTAGAAGAGTGCTCTTTTCTCAAAAGCAGAGTGTGTTTCTTGTAAGGCTAGCTAGAATTTGTTTCCCAGTCCTAAATGGAGTTGAGACACATGCAGTTTTTTTTTTCTACGAGGAAGAGTTGTTTTCTGGTAAGAAGAGTCACTATTGTGCTCCCATTACCATACACAGTGCAAATATCACTCGATTGTGTTCCCAGCAATTACAGTGAATTGGACTGAAGAGGAGCTACTGTTCTTGTCAGTTTCCTAAGCAGAGTTGAACTAGATATGGCGTGTGTTTGTAGGAGGCACAGTTATTTTGTTCTGAGCAAGCTCACTGTTCTGGCCCTATAGGAAACACAGTAGAGTAGAAGAGTGCTCTTTTCTCAAAAGCAGAGTATGTTTCTTGTAAGGTGAGGTAGCATTTGTTTCCCAGTCCTAAATGGAGTTGAATCACATGCAGTTTCTGGTCCTACGAGCAAGAGTTTTTTTTCTGGTAATAAGAGTCACTATTGTGCTCCCACTGCCATACACAGTGCAAATAGCACTCGCGTCATTTCCCAGCAAGTACAGTGTATTAGACTGAAGAGGAGCTACTGTTCTTGTCAGTTTCCTAAGCAGAGTTGAAATAGATATGGCCCGTGCTTGTAGGAAAAACAGTTCTTTTGTTCTGAGCAAGCTCACTGTTCGGACACCATAGGAAACACACTAGAGTAGAAGAGTGCTCTTTTCTAAAAAGCAGAGTGTGTTTCTTAAAGGTGAGCTAGCGTTTGTTTCCCAGTCCTAAATGGAGTTGAATCTCATGCAGTTTCTTGTCCTACGAGCAAGAGTTGTCTTCTGGTAAGGAAAATCACTATTGTGCTCCCATTGCCCTACACAGCGCTAATAGCACTGGCGTCTGTTCCCAGCATGTACAGTGTACTGGACTGAAGAGGATCTACTTTTATTTTCAGTTTCCTAGCAGAATTCAATTAGATAGGGCCCGTGTGTGTAGGAAACACAGTTCTTTTGTTCTGAGCAAGCTCACTGTTCTGGCCCTATAGGAAACGCAGTAGAGTAGAAGAGTGCTCTTTTCTCAAAAGCAGAGTGTGTTTCTTGTAAGGCAAATTAGCTTTTGTTTCCCAGTACTAAATGTAGTTGAGTCACATGCAGTTTATGTTCCTAAGAGCAAGAGTTGTTTTCTGGTAAGAAGAGTCACTATTGCGCTCCCATTGTCATACACAGGGCAAATAGCACTGGCGTCTGTTCCCAGCATGTACAGTGTATTGGACTGAAGAGGATCTACTGTTCTTGTCAGTTTCCAAACAGAATTGAACTAGATATGGCCATGTGTGTAGGAAGCACAGTTCTTTTGTTCTGAGCAAGCTCACTGTTCTGGCCCTATAGGATACACAGTAGAGTAGAAGAGTGCTCTTTTCTCAAAAGCAGAGTGTGTTTCTTGTTTGGTGAGCTAGCGTTCATTTCCCAGTTCTTTAATGGAGTTGAATTACATGCAGTTTTTGGTCCTACGAGCAAGAGTTGTTTTCTGGTAAGAAAAGTCACTATTGGCTCCCATTGCCATACACAGTGCAAATAGCACTCGCGTCTGTTCCCAGCAAGTACAGTGTATTGGACTGAAGAGGTGCTGCTGTTCTTGTCAGTTTCCTAAGCAGAGTTGAAGTAGATATGGACCGTGTGTGTAGGAATCACAGTTCTTTTGTTCGGAGCAAGCGTACTGTTCTGGCCCTTTAGGAAACACAGTAGAGTAGACGAGTGCTCTTTTCTCAAAAGCAGAGTGTGTTTCTTGTAAGGCGAGCTAACGTTCATTTCCCAGTTCTAAATGGAGTTATATCACATGCAGTTTTTGGTCCTACGAGCAATAGTTGTTTTCTGGTAAGAAGAGTCACTATTGTGTTCCCATTGCCATACACAGTGCAAATAGCACTCACGTCTATTCCCAGCAAGTACAGTGTATTGGACTGACGAGGATTTACTGTTCCTGTCAGTTTACTAAGCAAAATTGAACTAGATATGGCCGTGTGTGTAGGAAGCACAGTTCTTTTGTTCTGAGAAAGCTCACTGTTTGGATACCATAGGAAACACAGTAGAGTAGAACAGTGCTCTTTTCTCAAAAGCAGAGTGTGTTTCTTGTATGGCCAGCTAGCCTTTGTATCCCAGTCCTAAGTGGAGTTGAATCACATGCAGTTTCTGGTCCTATGAGAAAGAGTTGTTTTCTGGTAAGGAAAGTCACTATTATGCTCCCATTGCATTACCCAGTACAAATAGCAATCGCGTGTATTCCCAGCAAGTACAGTGTATTGGACTGAAGAGGATCTACTGCTCTTGTCAGTTTCCTAAACAGAGTTGAACTAGATATGGCCCGTGTGTGTAGGAAGCACAGTTCTTTTGTTCTGAGCATGCTCATTGTTCGGACCCCAAAGGTAACACAGTAGAGTAGAAGAGTGCTCTTTTCTCAAAAGCAGAGTGTGTTTCTTGTTTGGCGAGCTAGTCTTTGTTTCCCAGTCCAAAATGGAGTTGAATCTCATGCAGTTTCTCGTCCTACGAGCAAGAGTTGTTTTCTGGTAAGGAAAGTCACTATTGTGCTCCCATTGCATTACCCAGTGCAAATAGCACTCGCGTCTGTTCCCAGCAAGTACAGTGTATTGGACTGAAGAGGATCTACTGTTCTTGTCAGTTTCCAAACAGAATTGAACTAGATATGGCCGTGTGTGTAGGAAGCACAGTTCTTTTGTTCTGAGCAAGCTCACTGTTGTCGCCCTATAGGAAACACAGTAGAGTAGAAGAGTGCTCTTTTCTCAAAAGCAGAGTGTGATTCTTGTAAGGCGATCTAGCGTTTATTTCCCAGTTCTAAATGGAGTTGAATCATATGCAGTTTTTGGTCATACGACGAAGAGTTGTTTTCTGGTAAGGATGGGCACTATTGTGCTCCCATTGCCATAAACAGTGCAAATAGCACTCGCGTTTGTTGCCAGCAAGTAAAGTGTATTGGACTGAAGAGGAGCTACTGTTCTTGTCAGTTTCCTAAGCAGAGTTGAACTAGATGTGGCCCGTGTGTGTCGGAAGCATAGTTCTTTTGTTCTGAGCAAGCTCATTGTTCGGACCCCAAAGGAAAGACAGTAGAGTAGAAGAGTGCTCTTTTCTCAAAAGCAGAGTGTGTTTCTTGTAAGGCTAGCTAGAATTTGTTTCCCAGTCCTAAATGGAGTTGAGACACATGCAGTTTTTTTTTTTCTACGAGGAAGAGTTGTTTTCTGGTAAGAAGAGTCACTATTGTGCTCCCATTACCATACACAGTGCAAATATCACTCGATTGTGTTCCCAGCAATTACAGTGAATTGGACTGAAGAGGAGCTACTGTTCTTGTCAGTTTCCTAAGCAGAGTTGAACTAGATATGGCGTGTGTTTGTAGGAGGCACAGTTATTTTGTTCTGAGCAAGCTCACTGTTCTGGCCCTATAGGAAACACAGTAGAGTAGAAGAGTGCTCTTTTCTCAAAAGCAGAGTATGTTTCTTGTAAGGTGAGGTAGCATTTGTTTCCCAGTCCTAAATGGAGTTGAATCACATGCAGTTTCTGGTCCTACGAGCAAGAGTTTTTTTTCTGGTAATAAGAGTCACTATTGTGCTCCCACTGCCATACACAGTGCAAATAGCACTCGCGTCATTTCCCAGCAAGTACAGTGTATTAGACTGAAGAGGAGCTACTGTTCTTGTCAGTTTCCTAAGCAGAGTTGAAATAGATATGGCCCGTGCTTGTAGGAAAAACAGTTCTTTTGTTCTGAGCAAGCTCACTGTTCGGACACCATAGGAAACACACTAGAGTAGAAGAGTGCTCTTTTCTCAAAAGCAGAGTGTGTTTCTTAAAGGTGAGCTAGCGTTTGTTTCCCAGTCCTAAATGGAGTTGAATCTCATGCAGTTTCTTGTCCTACGAGCAAGAGTTGTCTTCTGGTAAGGAAAATCACTATTGTGCTCCCATTGCCCTACACAGCGCTAATAGCACTGGCGTCTGTTCCCAGCATGTACAGTGTACTGGACTGAAGAGGATCTACTTTTATTTTCAGTTTCCTAGCAGAATATAATTAGATATGGCCCGTGTGTGTAGGAAACACAGTTCTTTTGTTCTGAGCAAGCTCACTGTTCTGGCCCTATAGGAAACGCAGTAGAGTAGAAGAGTGCTCTTTTCTCAAAAGCAGAGTGTGTTTCTTGTAAGGCAAATTAGCTTTTGTTTCCCAGTACTAAATGTAGTTGAGTCACATGCAGTTTATGTTCCTAAGAGCAAGAGTTGTTTTCTGGTAAGAAGAGTCACTATTGCGCTCCCATTGTCATACACAGGGCAAATAGCACTGGCGTCTGTTCCCAGCATGTACAGTGTATTGGACTGAAGAGGATCTACTGTTCTTGTCAGTTTCCAAACAGAATTGAACTAGATATGGCCATGTGTGTAGGAAGCACAGTTCTTTTGTTCTGAGCAAGCTCACTGTTCTGGCCCTATAGGATACACAGTAGAGTAGAAGAGTGCTCTTTTCTCAAAAGCAGAGTGTGTTTCTTGTTTGGTGAGCTAGCGTTCATTTCCCAGTTCTTTAATGGAGTTGAATTACATGCAGTTTTTGGTCCTACGAGCAAGAGTTGTTTTCTGGTAAGAAAAGTCACTATTGGCTCCCATTGCCATACACAGTACAAATAGCACTCGCGTCTGTTCCCAGCAAGTACAGTGTATTGGACTGAAGAGGTGCTGCTGTTCTTGTCAGTTTCCTAAGCAGAGTTGAAGTAGATATGGACCGTGTGTGTAGGAAGCACAGTTCTTTTGTTCTGAGCAAGCTCACTGTTCAGACCCCTTAGGAAACACAGTAGAGTAGAACAGTGCTCTTTTCTCAAAAACAGAGTGTGTTTATTATAAGGCCAGCTAGCCTTTGTTTCCCAGTCCTAAGTGGAGTTGAATCACATGCAGTTTCTGGTCCTATGAGAAAGAGTTGTTTTCTGGTAAGGAAAGTCACTATTATGCTCCCATTGCATTACCCAGTGCAAATAGCACTCTTGTGTATTCCCAGCAAGTACAGTGTATTGGACTGAAGAGGATCTACTGTTCTTGTCAGTTTCCTAAAAAGAGTTGAACTAGATATGGCCCGTGTGTGTAGGAAGCACAGTTCTTTTTTTCTGAGCAAGCTCACTGTTCGGACCCCATAGGAAACACAGTAGAGTAGAAGAGTGCTCTTTTCTCAAAAGCAGAGTGTGTTTCTTGTAAGGCGAGCTAGCGTTTGTTTCCCAGTCCTAAATGGAGTTGAATCTCATGCAATTTCTGGTCCTACGAGCAAGAGTTGTTTTCTGGTAAGGAAAGTCACTACTGGGCTCCCATTGCCATACACTGTGCAAATAGCACTCGCGTCTGTTCCCAGCACGTACAGTGTATTGGACTGAAGAAGAGCTACTGTTCTTGTCAGTTTGATAAGTAGAATTGAACTAGATATGGCCCGTGTGTGTAGGAAGCACAGTTCTTTTGTTCTGAGCAAGCTCACTGTTCTGGCCCTTTAGGAAACACAGTAGAGTAGAAGAGTGCTCTTTTCTTAAAAGCAGAGTGTGTTTCTTGTAAGGCGAGCTAGCATTTGTTTCCCAGTCCTAAATGGAATTGAGTCACATGCATTTTCTGGTCCTAGGAACAAGAGTTGTTTTCTGGTAAGAAGAGTCACTATTGTGCTCCCATTGCCATATCCAGCGCAAATAGACTGGCGTTTGTTCCCATCAAGTACAGTGTATTGAACTGAAGAGGAGCTAATGTTCTTGTCAGTTTCCTAAGCAGAGTTGAACTAGATATGGCCCGTGTGTGTAGGAAGCACAGTTCTTTTGTTCTGAGCAAGCTCACTGTTCAGACACCATAGGAAACACACTAGAGTAGAAGAGTGCTCTTTTCTCAAAAGCAGAGTGTGTTTCTTGTAAGGCGAGCTAGCGTTTATTTCCCAGTTCTAAATGGAATTGAATCACATGCAGTTTCTGGTCTTACAAGCAAGAGTTTTTTTCTGGTAAGAGGAGTCACTATTGTGCTCCCATTGCCATACACAGTGCAAATAGCTCTCGCGTCTGTTACCAGCAAGTACAGTGTATTGGATTGAAGAGGAGCTACTCTTCTTGTCAGTTTCCTAAGCTGAGTTGAACTAGATATGGCCTGTGTGTGTAGGAAGCACAGTTGTCTTTTTCTGAGCAAGCTCAATGTTCTGGCCCAAAAGAAACACAGTAGAGTAGAAGAGTGTTCTTTTCGCAAAAGCAGAGTATGTTTCTTGAAAGGCAAGCTAGCGTTTATTTCCCAGACCTAAATGGAGTTGAATCACATGCAGTTTCTGGTCCTATGAGCAAGAGTTGTTTTCTTGTAAGAAGAGTCACTATTGCGCTCATATTGCCATATAGAGTGCAAATAGCACTCCCGTCGGTTCCCAGCATGTACAGTGTTTTGGACTGTAGAGGAGCTACTGTTCTTGTCAGTTTCCTAAGCAGAGTTGAACTAGATGTGGCCCGTGTGTTTAGGAAGCACAGTTCTTTTGTTCTGAGCAAGCTCATTGTTCGGACCCCATAGGAAACACAGTAGTGTAGAAGAGTGCTCTTTTCTCAAAAGCAGAGTGTGTTTCTTGTAAGGCGAGCTAGCGTTTATTTCCCAGTTCTAAATGGAGTTGAATCACATGCAGTTTTTGGTCCTACGTGCAAGAGTTGTTTTCTGGTAAAGAAGGTCACTATTGTGCTCCCATTGCCATACACAGTGCAAATAGCACTCGCGTCTGTTCCCAGCAGGTACAGTGTACTGGACTGAAGAGGAGCTACTGTTCTTGTCAGTTTCCTATGCAGAGTTGCTCTAGATATGGCCCGTGTGTGTAGGATGCACAGTTCCTTTGTTCTAAGCATGCTCACTTTTCGGACACCATAGGAAACACAGTAGAGTAGAAGAGTGCTCTTTTCTCAAAAGCAGAGTGTGTTTTTTGTAAGGCGAGCTAGCGTTTGTTCCCAGTCCTAAATGGATTTGAATCCCATGCAGTTTCTGGTCCTACGAGCAAGAATTGTTTTCTAGTAAGGAAAGTCACTATTGCGATACCATTGCATCACCCAGTGCAAATAGCACTCGCGTGTATTCCCAGCAAGTACAGTGTATTGGACTGAAGAGGATCTACTGTTCTTGTCAGTTTTCTAAGCAGAGTTGAACTAGATATGGCCCGTGTGTGTAGGAAGCACAGTTCTTTTGTTCTGAGCAAGCTCACTGTCAGACCCCATAGGAAACACAGTAGAGTAGAAGAGAGCTCTTTTCTCAAAAGCAGAGTGTTTCTTGTAAGGCGAGCTCTCGTTTGTTTAACAGTCCTAAATGGAGTTGAATCACATGCAGTTTCTGGTCCTACGAGCAAGAGTGGTTTTCTGGTAATAAGAGTCACTATTGTGCTCCCACTGCCATACACAGTGCAAATAGCACTCGCGTTTTTTCCCAGTAAGTACAGTGTATTAGACTGAACAGGAGCTACTGTTCTTGTCAGTTTCCTAAGCAGAGTTGAACTAGATATGGCCCGTGTGTGTAGGAAGCACAGTTCTTTTGTTCTGAGCATGCTCACTGTTCGGACCCCATAGGTAACACAGTAGAGTAGAAGAGTGCTCTTTTCTCAAAAGCAGAGTGTGTTTCTTGTAAGGCTAGCTAGTGTTTGTTTGCCAGTCCTAAATGGAGTTGAGTCCCATGCAGTATCTGTTCCTACGAGCAAGAGTTGTTTTCTGGTAAGAAGAGTCACTATTTCGCTCACATTGTCATACACAGGGCAAATAGCACTGGCGTCGGTTCCCAGCATGTACAGTGTATTGGACTGAAGAGAATCTACTGTTCGTGTCAGTTTCCAAACAGAATTGAACTAGATATGGCCGTGTGTGTAGGAAGCACAGTTCTTTTGTTCTGAGCGAGCTCACTGTTCTGGCCCTATAGGAAACACAGTAGAGTAGAAGAGTGCTGTTTTCTCAAAAGCAAAGTGTGTTTCTTGTAAGGCGAGCTAACGTTTATTTTCCAGTTCTAAATGGAGTTGAATCACATGCAGTTTCTGGTCCTTCGAGCAAGAGTTGTTTCTGGTAAGAAGAGTCACTATTGTGCTCCCATTGCCATACACAGTGCAAATAGCACTCACGTCTGTTACCAGCAAGTACAGTGTATTGGACTGAAGAGGAGCTACTCTTCTTGTCAGTTTCCCAAGCAGAGTTGAACTAGATATGGCCCGTGTGTAGGAAGCACAGTTCTCTTTTTCTGAGCAAGCTCAAAGTTGTGGCCCAAAAGAAACACAGTAGAGTAGAAGAGTGTTCTTTTCCCAAAAGCAGAGTATGTTTCTTGAAAGGCAAGCTAGCGTTTATTTCCCAGTCCTAAATGGAGTTGAATCACATGCAGTTTCTGGTCCTACGACCAAGAGTTGTTTTCTGGTAAGAAGAGTCACTATTGCTCTCCAATTGCCATTCACAGTGCAAATAGCACTCGCGTCTGTTCCCAGCAAGTACAGTGTATTGGACTGAAGAGGAGCTACTGTTCTTGTCAGTTTCCTAAGCGGAGTTGAACTAGATATGTCCTGTGTGTGTAGGAAGCACAGTTCTTTTGTTCTGAGCAAGCTCACTGTTCTGGCCCTATAGGAAACGCAGTAGAGTAGAAGAGTGCTCTTTTCTCAAAAGCAGAGTGTGTATCTTGTAAGGCAAATAAGCTTTTGTTTCCCAGTCCTAAATGTAGTTGAGTCACATGCAGTTTATGTTCCTAAGAGCAAGAGTTGTTTTCTGGTAAGAAGAGTCACTATTGCGCTCCCATTGTCATACACAGGGCAAATAGCACTGGCGTCGGTTCCCAGCATGTACAGTGTATTGGACTGAAGAGGATCTACTGTTCTTGTCAGTTTCCAAACAGAATTGAACTAGATATGGCCATGTGTGTAGGAAGCACAGTTCTTTTGTTCTGAGCAAGCTCACTGTTCTGGCCCTATAGGATACACAGTAGAGTAGAAGAGTGCTCTTTTCTCAAAAGCAGAGTGTGTTTCTTGTATGGTGAGCTAGCGTTCATTTCCCAGTTCTTTAATGGAGTTGAATCACATGCAGTTTTTGGTCCTACGAGCAAGAGTTGTTTTCTGGTAAGAAAAGTCACTATTGGCTCCCATTGCCATACACAGTGCAAATAGCACTCGCGTCTGTTCCCAGCAAGTACAGTGTATTGGACTGAAGAGGTGCTGCTGTTCTTGTCAGTTTCCTAAGCAGAGTTGAAGTAGATATGGACCGTGTGTGTAGGAAGCACAGTTCTTTTGTTCTGAGCAAGCTCACTGTTCAGACCCCTTAGGAAACACAGTAGAGTAGAACAGTGCTCTTTTCTCAAAAACAGAGTGTGTTTATTATAAGGCCAGCTAGCCTTTGTTTCCCAGTCCTAAGTGGAGTTGAATCACATGCAGTTTCTGGTCCTATGAGAAAGAGTTGTTTTCTGGTAAGGAAAGTCACTATTATGCTCCCATTGCATTACCCAGTGCAAATAGCACTCTTGGGTATTCCCAGCAAGTACAGTGTATTGGACTGAAGAGGATCTACTGTTCTTGTCAGTTTCCTAAACAGAGTTGAACTAGATATGGCCCGTGTGTGTAGGAAGCACAGTTCTTTTGTTCTGAGCAAGCTCACTGTTCGGACCCCATAGGAAACACAGTAGAATAGAAGAGTGCTCTTTTCTCAAAAGCAGAGTTTGTTTCTTGTAAGGCGAGCTAGCGTTTGTTTCCCAGTCCTAAATGGAGTTGAATCTCATGCAGTTTCTGGTCCTACGTGCAAGAGTTGTTTTCTGGTAAGGAAAGTCACTACTGTGCTCCCATTGCCATACACTGTGCAAATAGCACTCGCGTCTGTTCCCAGCACGTACAGTGTATTGGACTGAAGAAGAGCTACTGTTCTTGTCAGTTTGATAAGCAGAATTGAACTAGATATGGCCCGTGTGGGTAGGAAGCACAGTTCTTTTGTTCTGAGCAAGCTCACTGTTCTGGCCCTTTAGGAAACACAGTAGAGTAGAAGAGTGCTCTTTTCTCAAAAGCAGAGTGTGTTTCTTGTAAGGCTAGCTAGAATTTGTTTCCCAGTCCTAAATGGAGTTGAATCACATGCAGTTTTTTGTCCTACGAGCAAGAGTTGTTTTCTGGTAAGAAGAGTCACTATTGTGCTCCCATTACCATACACAGTGCAAATATCACTCGATTGTGTTCCCAGCAATTACAGTGAAATGGACTGAAGAGGAGCTACTGTTCTTGTCAGTTTCCTAAGCAGAGTTGGACTAGATATGGCGTGTGTGCGTAGGAAGCACAGTTCTTTTTTTCTGAGCAAGCTCACTGTTCTGGCCCTATGGGAAACACAGTAGAGTAGAAGAGTGCTCTTTTCTCAAAAGCAGAGTATGTTTCTTGTAAGGTGAGGTAGCGTTTGTTTCCCAGTCCTAAATGGAGTTGAATCACATGCAGTTTCTGGTCCTACGAGCAAGAGTTGTTTTCTGGTAAGAAGAGACACTATTGTGTTCCCACTGCCATACACAGTGCAAATAGCACTCGCGTCATTTCCCAGCAAGTACAGTGTATTGGACTGAAGAGGAGCTACTGTTCTTGTCAGTTTCCTAAGCAGAGTTGAACTAGATATGGCCCATGCTTGCAGGAAAAACACTTCTTTTGTTCTGAGCAAGATAACTGTTCGGACACCATAGGAAACACACTAGAGTAGAGGAGTGCTCTTTTCTCAAAAGCAGAGTGTGTTTCTTGTAAGGCAAGCTAGCGTTTGTTTCCCAGTCCTAAATGGAGTTGAGTCACATGCAGTTTCTGGTCCTAGGAACAAGAGATGTTTTCTGGTAAGAAGAGTCACTATTTTGCTCTCATTGTCATACACAGGGCAAATAGCACTGGCGTCTGTTCCCAGCATGTACAGTGTATTGGACTGAAGAGGATCTACTGTTCTTGTCAGTTTCTAAACAGAATTGAACTAGATATGACCCGTGTGTGTAGGAAGCACAGTTCTTTTGTTCTGAGCAAGCTCACTGTTCTGGCCCTATGGGAAACACAGTAGAGTAGAATAGTGCTCTTTTCTCAAAAGCAGAGTTTGTTTCTTGTAAGGCGAGCTAGCGTTTATTTCCCAGTTCTAAATGGAGTTGAATCACATGCAGTTTCTGGTCTTACGAGCAAGAGTTTTTTTCTGGTAAGAGGAGTCACTATTGTGCTCCCATTGCCATACAGAGTGCAAATAGCTCTCGCGTCTGTTACCAGCAAGTACAGTGTATTGGATTGTAGAGGAGCTACTGTTCTTGTCAGTTTCCTAAGCAGAGTTGAACTAGATGTGGCCCGTGTGTGTAGGAAGCACAGTTCTTTTGTTCTGAGCAAGCTCATTGTTCGGACCCCATAGGAAACACAGTAGTGTAGAAGAGTGCTCTTTTCTCAAAAGCAGAGTGTGTTTCTTGTAAGGCGAGCTAGCGTTTATTTCCCAGTTCTAAATGCAGTTGAATCACATGCAGTTTTTGGTCCTACGAGCAAGAGTTATTTTCTGGTAAAGAAGGTCACTATTGTGCTCCCATTGCCATACACAGTGCAAATAGCACTCGCGTCTGTTCCCAGCAGGTACAGTGTACTGGACTGAAGAGGAGCTACTGTTCTTGTCAGTTTCCTATGCAGAGTTGCTCTAGATATGGCCCGTGTGTGTAGGATGCACAGTTCCTTTGTTCTGAGCATGCTCACTTTTCGGACACCATAGGAAACACAGTAGAGTAGAAGAGTGCTCTTTTCTCAAAAGCAGAGTGTGTTTCTTGTATGGCGAGCTAGCTTTTGTTCCCAGTCCTAAATGGATTTGAATCCCATGCACTTTCTGGTCCTATGAGCAAGAATTGTTTTCTAGTAAGGAAAGTCACTATTGCGATACCATTGCATCACCCAGTGCAAATAGCACTCGCGTGTATTCCCAGCAAGTACAGTGTATTGGACTGAAGAGGATCTACTGTTCTTGTCAGTTTCCTAAGCAGAGTTGAACTAGATATGGCCCGTGTGTGTAGGAAGCACAGTTCTTTTGTTATGAGCAAGCTCACTGTCAGACCCCATAGGAAACACAGTAGAGTAGAAGAGAGCTCTTTTCTCAAAAGCAGAGTGTTTCTTGTAAGGCGAGCTCACGTTTGTTTAACAGTCCTAAATGGAGTTGAGTCACATGCAGTTTATGGTCCTACGACCAAGAGTTGTTTTCTGGTAAGAAGAGTCACTATTGCTCTCCAATTGCCATTCACAGTGCAAATAGCACTCGCGTCTGTTCCCAGCAAGTACAGTGTATTGGACTGAAGAGGAGCTACTGTTCTTGTCAGTTTCCTAAGCGGAGTTGAGCTAGATATGGTCCGTGTATGTAGGAAGCACAGTTCTTTTGTTCTGAGCAAGCTCACTGTTCTGGCCCTATAAGAAACACAGTAGAGTAGAAGAGTGCTCTTTTCTCAAAAGCAGAGTGTGTTTCTTGTAAGGCGAGCTAGCGTTTGTTTCCCAGTCCTAAATGGAGTTGAATCACATGCAGTTTCTGGTCCTACGTGCATGAGTTGTTTTCTGGTAAGAACAGTCACTATTGTGCTCCCATTGTCATACACAGGGCAAATAGCACTGACGTCTGTTCCCAGGAAGAACAGTGTATTGGACTGAAAAGGATCTGATGTTCTTGTCAGTTTCTTAAGCAGACTTGAACTAGATATGGCCCGTGTGTGTAGGAAGCACAGTTCTTTTCTTCTGAGCAAGCTCATTGTTCGGACCCCATAGGAAACACAGTAGAGTAGAGGAGTGCTCTTTTCTCAAAAGCAGAGTGTGTTTCTTGTAAAGCGAGCTAGCCTTTGTTTTCCAGTCCTAAATTGAGTTGAATCACATGCAGTTTTTGGTCCTACGAGCAAGAGTTGTTTTCTGGTAAGAAGAGTCACTATTGAGCTCCCATTGTCATATTCAGGGCAAAAAGCAATGGCGTCTGTTCCCAGCATGTATAGTGTATTGGACTGAAGAGGAGCTACTGTTCTTGTCAGTTTCCTAAGCAGAGTTGAACTAGATATGGCCTGTGTGCGTAGGAAGCACAGTTCTTTTGTTCTGAGCAAGCTCACTGTTCTGGCCCTATAGGAAACACAGTAGAGTAGAAGAGTGCTGTTTTCTCAAAAGCAGAGTGTGTTTCTTGTAAGGCGAGCTATTGTTTTTTTCCCAGTCAGATATGGAGTTGAATCACATGCAGTTTCTGGTCCTACGAGCAAGAGTGTTTTCTGATAAGTATAGTCACTATTTTGCTCCCATTGTCATACACAGGGCAAATAGGACTGGCGTCTGTTCCAAGCATGTACAGTGTATTGGACTGAAGAGGATCTACTGTTCTTGTCAGTTTCCTAAGCAGAATTGAACTAGATATGGCCGTGTGTGTAGGAAGCACAGTTCTTTTGTTCTGAGAAAGCTCACTGTTCGGACCGAATAGGAAACACAGTAGAGTAGAAGAGTGCTCTTTTCTCAAAAGCAGAGTGTTTCTTGTAAAGCGAGCTAGTGTTTGTTTCCCAGTCAGAAATTGAGTTGAATCCATGCAGTTTCTGGTCCTACGAGCTAGAGTTGTTTTCTGGTAAGAAGAGTCACTATTGTGCTCCCATTGCGATACACTGTGAAAATAGCACTCGCATCTGTTCACACCAAGTACAGTGTATTGGACTGAAGAGGATCTACTGTTCTTGTCAGTTTCCTAAGCAGAATTGAAATAGATATGCCCCCTGTGTGTAGGAAGCACAGTTCTTTTGTTCTGAGCAATCTCACTGTTCTGGCCCTATAGGAAACACAGTAGAAAAAAAGAGTGCCCTTTTCTCAAAAGCAGAGTGTGTTTCTTGTAAGGCGAGCTAGCATTTGTTTCCCAGTCCTAAATGGAGTTGAATCACATGCAGTTTCTGGTCCTATGAGCAAGAGTTGTTTTCTGGTAAGAAGAGTCACTATTGCGCTCCCATTGCGATACAAAGTGCAAATAGCACTCGTGTCTGTTCCCAGCAAGTACGGTGTATTGGACTGAAGAGGAGCTATTCTTCTTGTCAGTTTCACAAGCAGAGTTGAACTAGATATGGCCCGTGTGCGTAGGAAGCACAATTCTTTTGTTCTGAGCAAGCTCACTGTTCTGGCCTTATAGGAAACACAGTAGAGTAGAAGAGTGCTCTTTTCTCAAAAGCAGAGTGTGTTTCTTGTAAGGCGAGCTAGCGTTTTTTCCCAGTCCTAAATGGAGTTGAGACACATGCAGTTTCTGGTCCTACGAGCAAGAGTTGTTTTGGGGTAAGAAGAGTCACTATTGCACTCCCATTGGCATACAGAGGGCAAATAGCACTGATGTCTGTTCCCAGCATGTACAGTGTATTGGACTGAACAGGATCTACTGTTCTTGTCAGTTTCCTAATCAGAGTTGAACTAGATATGGCCTGTGTGTGTAGGAAGCACAGTTCTTTTGTTCTGAGCAAGCTCACTGTTCTGGCCCTACAGGAAACACAGTAGAGTAGAAGAGTGCTCTTTTCTCAAAAGCAGAGTGTGTTTCTTGTAAGGTGAGCTAGCATTTGTTTCCTAGTCCTAAATGGAGTTGAATCACATGCCGTTTCTGGTCCTCCGAGCAAGAGTTGTTTTCTGGTAAGAAGAGTCACTATTGCGCTCATATTGTCATACACAGGGCAAATAGCACTGGCGTCTGTTCCCAGCAAGTACAGTGTATTGGACTGAAGAGGAGGTACTGTTCTTGTCAGTTTCCTAAGCAGAATTGAACTAGATATGGCCGTGTGTGTAGGAAGCACAGTTCTTTTGTTCTGAGCAAGGTCACTGTTCTGGCCCTATGGAAAATGCAGTAGAGTTGAGGAATGCTCTTTTCTGAAAAGCAGAGTGTGGTTCTTGTAAGGCGAGCTAGCATTTGTTTCCCAGTCCTAAATGGAGTTGAGACACATGCAGTTTCTGGTCCTACGAGCAAGAGTTGTTTTGGGGTAAGAAGCGTCACTATTGCACTCCCATTGTCATACAGAGGGCAAATAGCACTGATGTCTGTTCCCAGCATGTACAGTGTATTGGACTGAACAGGATCTACTGTTCTTGTCAGTTTCCTAATCAGAGTTGAACTAGATATGGCCTGTGTGTGTAGGAAGCACAGTTCTTTTGTTCTGAGCAAGCTCACTGTTCTGGCCCTACAGGAAACACAGTAGAGTAGAAGAGTGCTCTTTTCTCAAAAGCAGAGTGTGTTTCTTGTAAGGTGAGCTAGCATTTGTTTCCTAGTCCTAAATGGAGTTGAATCACATGCAGTTTCTGGTCCTCCGAGCAAGAGTTGTTTTCTGGTAAGAAGAGTCACTATTGCGCTCCCATTGTCATTCAGAGGGCAAATAGCACTGATGTCTGTTCCCAGCATTTACAGTGTATTGGACTGAAAAGGACCTACTGTTCTTGTCAATTTCCTAAGCAGAGTAGAACTAGATATGGCCCGTGTGTGTAGGAAGCACAGTTCTTTTGTTCTGAGCAAGCTCACTGTTTGGAACCCATAGGAAAAACACTAGAGTAGAAGAGTGCTCTTTTCTCAAAAGCAGAGTGTGTTTCTTGTAAGGCGAGCTAGCGATTGTTTCCCAGTCCTAAATGGAGTTGAGTCACATGCAGTTTCTGGTCCTACGAGCACGAGTTGTTTTCTGGTAAGAAGAGTCACTATTGTGCTCCCATTGCCATACACAGTGCAAATAGCACTCGCGTCTGTTCCCAGCAAGTACAGTGTATTGGACTGAAGAGGAGCTACTGTTCTTGTCAGTTTCCTAAGCGGAGTTGAACTAGATATGGTCCGTGTGTGTAGGAAGCACAGTTCTTTTGTTCTGAGCAAGCTCACTTTTCTGGCCCTATAGGAAACACAGTAGAGTAGAAGAGTGGTCTTTTCTCAAAAGCAGAGTGTGTTTCTTGTAAGGCGAGCTAGCGTTTGTTTCTGAGTCCTAAATGGAGTTGAATCGCATGCAGTTTCTGGTCCTATGTGCAAGAGTTGTTTTCTGGTAAGAACAGTCACTATTGCGCTCCCATTGTCATACACAGGGCAAATAGCACTGGCGTCTGTTCCCAGCAAGTACAGTGTATTGGACTGAAGAGGAGCTACTGTTCTTGTCAGTTTCCTAAGCAGAATTGAACTAGATATTGCCCGTGTGTGTAGAAAGCACAGTTCTTTTGTTCTGAGCAAGCTCACTGTTCAAACTCCATAGGAAACGCAGTAGAGTAGAAGAGTGCTCTTTTCTCAACAGCAGAGTGTGTTTCTTGTAAGGTGAGCTAGCATTTGTTTCCCAGTCAGAAATGGAGTTGGATCCCATGCAGTTTCTGGTCCTACCAGCAAGAGTTATTTTCTTGTAAGAAGAGTCACTATTGTGCTCCCATTGCCATATACAGTGCAAATAGCACTCGCGTCTGTTCCCAGCAAGTACAGCATATTGGACCTAAGAGGAGCTACTGTTCTTGTCAGTTTCCTAAGCAGAGTGTGTTTCTTGTAAGGCGAGCTAGCGTTTGTTTCCCAGTCCTAAATGGAGTTGAATCACATGCAGTTTCTGGTCCTCCCAGCAAGAGTTGTTTTCTGGTAAGAAGAGTCACTATTGCGCTCCTATTGTCGTACACAGGGCAAGTAGCACTGGCGTCTGTTCCCAGCATGTACAGTGTATTGGACTGAAAAGGATCTACTGTTCTTGTCAATTTCTTAAGCAGACTTGAACTAGATATGGCCCGTGTGTGTAGGAAGCACAGTACTTTTGTTCTGTACAAGCTCATTGTTCGGACACCATAGGAAACACAGTAGAGTAGAAGAGTGCTCTTTTCTCAAAAGCAGAGTGTGTTTCTTGTAAGGCGAGCTAGTGTTTGTTTCCCAGTCCTAAATGGAGTTGAGTCACATGCAGTTTCTGGTCCTACGAGCAAGAGTTGTTTTCTGTTAAGAAGAGTCACTATTGTGCTCCCATTGCCATACACAGTGCAAATAGCACTCGCGTCTGTTCCCAGCAAGTACAGTGTATTGGATTGAAGAGGAGCTACTGTTCTTGTCAGTTTCCTAAGCGGAGTTGAACTAGATATGGTCCGTGTATGTAGGAAGCACAGTTCTTTTGTTCTGAGCAAGCTCACTGTTCTGGCCCTATAGGAAAAACAGTAGAGTAGAAGAGTGCTCTTTTCTCAAAAGCAGAGTGTATTTCTTGTAAGGCGAGCTAGCGTTTGTTTCCCAGTCCTAAATGGAATTGAATCACATGAATTTTCTGGTCCTACGAGCAAGAGTTGTTCTCTGGTGAGAAGAGTCACTATTGTGCTCCAATTGCCATACACAGTGCAAATAGGATTCGAGGCTGTTCCCAGCAAGAACAGTGTATTGGACTGAAGAGGAGCTGCTGTTCTTGTCAGTTTCATAAGCAGAGTTGAACTAGATATGGCCCGTGTGTGTAGGAAGCACAGTTCTTTTGTTCTCAGCAAGATCACTGTTTGGCACCCATAGGAAACACAGTAGAGTAGACGAGTGCTCTTTTCTCAAAAGCAGAGTGTGTTTCTTGTAAAGCGAGCTAGCCTTTGTTTTCCAGTCCTAAATTGAGTTGAATCACATGCAGTTTTTGGTCCTACGAGCAAGAGTTGTTTTCTGGTAAGAAGAGTCACTATTGCGCTCCCATTGTCATACTCAGGGCAAAAAGCACTGGCGTCTGTTCCCAGCATGTATAGTGTATTGGACTGAAGAGGAGCTACTGTTCTTGTCAGTTTCCTAAGCAGAGTTGAACTAGATATGGCCCGTGTGCGTAGGAAGCACAGTTCTTTTGTTCTGAGCAAGCTCACTGTTCTGGCCCTATAGGAAACACAGTAGAGTAGAAGAGTGCTCTTTTCTCAAAAGCAGAGTGTGTTTCTTGTAAGGCGAGCTATTGTTTTTTTCCCAGTCAGAAATGGAGTTGAATCCCATGCAGTTTCTGGTCCTACTAGCAAGAGTGTTTTCTGATAAGTAGAGTCACTATTTTGCTCCCATTGCCATACACAGGGCAAATAGGACTGGTGTCTGTTCCGAGCATGTACAGTGTATTGGACTGAAGAGGATCTACTGTTCTTGTCAGTTTCCTAAGCAGAGTTGAACTAGATATTGCCCGTGTGTGTAGGAAGCACAGTTCTTTTGTTCTGAGCAAGATCACTCTTCTGGCCCTATAGGATACACAGTAGAGTACAAGAGTGCTCTTTTCTCAAAAGCAGAGTGTGTTTCTTGTAAGGCGAGCTAGAGTTTGTTTCCCAGTTCTAAATGGAGTTGAATCACATGCAGTTTTCGGCCCTACGAGCAAGAGTTGTTTTCTGGTAAGGAAAGTCACTATTGTGCTCCCATTTCCATATACAGTGCAAATAGCACTCGCGTCTGTTAACAGCAAGTACAGCGTATTGGACTGAAGAGGAGCTACTGTTCTTGTCAGTTTCCTAAGCAGAGTTGAACTAGATATGGCCGGTGTGTGTAGGAAGCACAGTTCTTTTGTTCTGAGCAAGCTCACTGTTCGGACCCCTTAGGAAACAGTAGAGTAGAAGAGTGCTCTTTTCTCAAAAGCAGAGTGTGTTTCTTGTAAGGCGAGCTAGCATTTGTTTCCCAGTCCTAAATGGAGTTGAATCACATGCAGTTTCTGGTCCTACGTGCAAGAGTTTTTTTCTGGTAAGAACAGTCACTATTGTGCTCCCATTGTCATACACAGGGCAAATAGCACTGACGTCTGTTCCCAGGAAGAACAGTGTATTGGACTGAAAAGGATATGATGTTCTTGTCAGTTTCTTAAGCAGACTTGAACTAGATATGGCCCGTGTGTGTAGGAAGCACAGTTCTTTTCTTCTGAGCAAGCTCATTGTTCGGACCCCATAGGAAACACAGTAGAGTAGAAGAGTGCTCTTTTCTCAAAAGCAGAGTGTGTTTCATGTAAGGCGAGCTAGGGTCTGTTTCCCGCTCCTAAATGGAGTTGAATCTCATGCAGTTTCTTGTCCTACGAGCAAGAGTTGTCTTCTGGTAAGGAAAATCACTATTGTGCTCCCATTGCCATACACAGCGCTAATAGCGCTGGCGTCTGTTCCCAGCATGTACAGTGTACTGGACTGAAGAGGATCTACTTTTATTTTCAGTTTCCTAGCAGAATTCAATTAGATATGGCCCGTGTGTGTAGGAAACACAGTTCTTTTGTTCTGAGCAAGCTCACTGTTCTGGCCCTATAGGAAACGCAGTATAGTAGAAGAGTGCTCTTTTCTCAAAAACAGAGTGTGTTTATTATAAGGCCAGCTAGCCTTTGTTTCCCAGTCCTAAGTGGAGTTGAATCACATGCAGTTTCTGGTCCTATGAGAAAGAGTTGTTTTCTGGTAAGGAAAGTCACTATTATGCTCCCATTGCATTACCCAGTGCAAATAGCACTCTTGTGTATTCCCACCAAGTACAGTGTATTGGACTGAAGAGGATCTACTGTTCTTGTCAGTTTCCTAAACAGAGTTGAACTAGATATGGCCCGTGTGTGTAGGAAGCACAGTTCTTTTTTTCTGAGCAAGCTCACTGTTCGGACCCCATAGGAAACACAGTAGAATAGAAGAGTGCTCTTTTCTCAAAAGCAGAGTGTGTTTCTTGTAAGGCGAGCTAGCGTTTGTTTCCCAGTCCTAAATGGAGTTGAATCTCATGCAGTTTCTGGTCCTACGTGCAAGAGTTGTTTTCTGGTAAGGAAAGTCACTACTGTGCTCCCATTGCCATACACTGTGCAAATAGCACTCGCATCTGTTCCCAGCACGTACAGTGTATTGGACTGAAGAAGAGCTACTGTTCTTGTCAGTTTGATAAGCAGAATTGAACTAGATATGGCCCGTGTGTGTAGGAAGCACAGTTCTTTTGTTCTGAGCAAGCTCACTGTTCTGGCCCTTTAGGAAACACAGTAGAGTAGAAGAGTGCTCTTTTCTCAAAAGCAGAGTGTGTTTCTTGTAAGGCTAGCTAGAATTTGTTTCCCAGTCCTAAATGGAGTTGAATCACATGCAGTTTTTGGTCCTACCAGCAAGAGTTGTTTTCTGGTAAGAAGAGTCACTATTGTGCTCCCATTACCATACACAGTGCAAATATCACTCGATTGTGTTCCCAGCAATTACAGTGAAATGGACTGAAGAGGAGCTACTGTTCTTGTCAGTTTCCTAAGCAGAGTTGGACTAGATATGGCGTGTGTGCGTAGGAAGCACAGTTCTTTTGTTCTGAGCAAGCTCACTGTTCTGGCCCTATGGGAAACACAGTAGAGTAGAAGAGTGCTCTTTTCTCAAAAGCAGAGTATGTTTCTTGTAAGGTGAGGTAGCGTTTGTTTCCCAGTCCTAAATGGAGTTGAATCACATGCAGTTTCTGGTCCTACGAGCAAGAGTTGTTTTCTGGTAAGAAGAGACACTATTGTGTTCCCACTGCCATACACAGTGCAAATAGCACTCGCGTCATTTCCCAGCAAGTACAGTGTATTGGACTGAAAAGGAGCTACTGTTCTTGTCAGTTTCCTAAGCAGAGTTGAACTAGATATGGCCCATGCTTGCAGGAAAAACACTTCTTTTGTTCTGAGCAAGATAACTGTTCAGACACCATAGGAAACACGCTAGAGTAGAGGAGTGCTCTTTTCTCAAAAGCAGAGTGTGTTTCTTGTAAGGCAAGCTAGCGTTTGTTTCCCAGTCCTAAATGGAGTTGAGTCACATGCAGTTTCTGGTCCTAGGAACAAGAGATGTTTTCTGGTAAGAAGAGTCACTATTTTGCTCTCATTGTCAGACACAGGGCAAATAGCACTGGCGTCTGTTCCCAGCATGTACAGTGTATTGGACTGAAGAGGATCTACTGTTCTTGTCAGTTTGTAAACAGAATTGAACTAGATATGACCCGTGTGTGTAGGAAGCACAGTTCTTTTGTTCTGAGCAAGCTCACTCTTCTGGCCCTATGGGAAACACAGTAGAGTAGAATAGTGCTCTTTTCTCAAAAGCAGAGTTTGTTTCTTGTAAGGCGAGCTAGCGTTTATTTCCCAGTTCTAAATGGAGTTGAATCACATGCAGTTTCTGGTCTTACGAGCAAGAGTTTTTTTCTGGTAAGAGGAGTCACTATTGTGCTCCCATTGCCATACAGAGTGCAAATAGCTCTCGCGTCTGTTACCAGCAAGTACAGTGTATTGGACTGAAGAGGAGCTACTCTTCTTGTCAGTTTCCTAAGCAGAGTTGAACTAGATATGGCCTGTGTGTGTAGGAAGCACAGTTGTCTTTTTCTGAGCAAGCTCAATGTTCTGGCCCAAAAGAAACACAGTAGAGTAGAAGAGTGTTCTTTTCGCAAAAGCAGAGTATGTTTCTTGAAAGGCAAGCTAGCGTTTATTTCCCAGTCCTAAATGGAGTTGAATCACATGCAGTTTCTGGTCCTACGAGCAAGAGTTGTTTTCTTGTAAGAAGAGTCACTATTGCGCTCATATTGCCATATAGAGTGCAAATAGCACTCGCGTCTGTTCCCAGCAAGTACAGTGTTTTGGACTGTAGAGGAGCTACTGTTCTTGTCAGTTTCCTAAGCAGAGTTGAACTAGATGTGGCCCGTGTGTGTAGGAAGCACAGTTCTTTTGTTCTGAGCAAGCTCATTGTTCGGACCCCATAGGAAACACAGTAGTGTAGAAGAGTGCTCTTTTCTCAAAAGCAGAGTGTGTTTCTTGTAAGGCGAGCTAGCGTTTATTTCCCAGTTCTAAATGGAGTTGAATCACATGCAGTTTTTGGTCCTACGAGCAAGAGTTGTTTTCTGGTAAAGAAGGTCACTATTGTGCTCCCATTGCCATACACAGTGCAAATAGCACTCGCGTCTGTTCCCAGCAGGTACAGTGTACTGGACTGAAGAGGAGCTACTGTTCTTGTCAGTTTCCTAAGCAGAGTTGAACTAGATATGGCCCGTGTGTGTAGGAAGCACAGTTCTTTTGTTCTGAGCAAGCTCACTGTCAGACCCCATAGGAAACACAGTAGAGTAGAAGAGAGCTCTTTTCTCAAAAGCAGAGTGTTTCTTGTAAGGCGAGCTCTCATTTGTTTAACAGTCCTAAATGGAGTTGAGTCACATGCAGTTTATGGTCCTATGAGCAAGAGTTGTTTTCTGGTAAGAAGAGTCACTATTGTGCTCCCATTGCCATACACAGTGCAAATAGCACTCGCGTTTTTTCCCAGTAAGTACAGTGTATTAGACTGAACAGGAGCTACTGTTCTTGTCAGTTTCCTAAGCAGAGTTGAACTAGATATGGCCCGTGTGTGTAGGAAGCACAGTTCCTTTGTTCTGAGCATGCTCACTGTTCGGACCCCATAGGTAACACAGTAGAGTAGAAGAGTGCTCTTTTCTCAAAAGCAGAGTGTGTTTCTTGTAAGGCTAGCTAGTGTTTGTTTGCCAGTCCTAAATGGAGTTGAGTCCCATGCAGTTTCTGGTCCTACGAGCAAGAGTTGTTTTCTGGTAAGAAGAGTCACTATTTCGCTCCCATTGTCATACACAGGGCAAATAGCACTGGCGTCGGTTCCCAGCATGTACAGTGTATTGGACTGAAGAGAATCTACTGTTCTTGTCAGTTTCCAAACAGAATTGAACTAGATATGGCCGTGTGTGTAGGAAGCACAGTTCTTTTGTTCTGAGCAAGCTCACTCTTCTGGCCCTATAGGAAACACAGTAGAGTAGAAGAGTGCTGTTTTCTCAAAAGCAAAGTGTGTTTCTTGTAAGGCGAGCTAACGTTTATTTTCCAGTTCTAAATGGAGTTGAATTACATGCAGTTTCTGGTCCTACGAGCAAGAGTTGTTTCTGGTAAGAAGAGTCACTATTGTGCTCCCATTGCCATACACAGTGCAAATAGCACTCACGTCTGTTACCAGCAAGTACAGTGTATTGGACTGAAGAGGAGCTACTCTTCTTGTCAGTTTCCTAAGCAGAGTTGAACTAGATATGGCCTGTGTGTGTAGGAAGCACAGTTCTCTTTTTCTGAGCAAGCTCAATGTTCTGGCCCAAAACAAACACAGTAGAGTAGAAGAGTGTTCTTTTCGCAAAAGCAGAGTAAGTTTCTTGAAAGGCAAGCTAGCATTTATTTCCCAGTCCTAAATGGAGTTGAATCACATGCAGTTTCTGGTCCTACGACCAAGAGTTGTTTTCTGGTAAGAAGAGTCACTATTGCTCTCCAATTGCCATTCACAGTGCAAATAGCACTCGCGTCTGTTCCCAGCAAGTACAGTGTATTGGACTGAAGAGGAGCTACTGTTCTTGTCAGTTTCCTAAGCGGAGTTGAGCTAGATATGGTCCGTGTATGTAGGAAGCACAGTTCTTTTGTTCTGAGCAAGCTCACTGTTCTGGCCCTATAAGAAACACAGTAGAGTAGAAGAGTGCTCTTTTCTCAAAAGCAGAGTGTGTTTCTTGTAAGGCGAGCTAGCGTTTGTTTCCCAGTCCTAAATGGAGTTGAATCACATGCAGTTTCTGGTCCTACGTGCATGAGTTGTTTTCTGGTAAGAACAGTCACTATTGTGCTCCCATTGTCATACACAGGGCAAATAGCACTGACGTCTGTTCCCAGGAAGAACAGTGTATTGGACTGAAAAGGATCTGATGTTCTTGTCAGTTTCTTAAGCAGACTTGAACTAGATATGGCCCGTGTGTGTAGGAAGCACAGTTCTTTTCTTCTGAGCAAGCTCATTGTTCGGACCCCATAGGAAACACAGTAGAGTAGAAGAGTGCTCTTTTCTCAAAAGCAGAGTGTGTTTCTTGTAAAGCGATCTAGCCTTTGTTTTCCAGTCCTAAATTGAGTTGAATCACATGCAGTTTTTGGTCCTACGAGCAAGAGTTGTTTTCTGGTAAGAAGAGTCACTATTGCGCTCCCATTGTCATATTCAGGGCAAAAAGCAATGGCGTCTGTTCCCAGCATGTATAGTGTATTGGACTGAAGAGGAGCTACTGTTCTTGTCAGTTTCCTAAGCAGAGTTGAACTAGATATGGCCCGTGTGCGTAGGAAGCACAGTTCTTTTGTTCTGAGCAAGCTCACTGTTCTGGCCCTATAGGAAACACAGTAGAGTAGAAGAGTGCTCTTTTCTCAAAAGCAGAGTGTGTTTCTTGTAAGGCGAGCTATTGTTTTTTTCCCAGTCAGATATGGAGTTGAATCACATGCAGTTTCTGGTCCTACGAGCAAGAGTGTTTTCTGATAAGTATAGTCACTATATTGCTCCCATTGTCATACACAGGGCAAATAGGACTGGCGTCTGTTCCAAGCATGTACAGTGTATTGGACTGAAGAGGATCTACTGTTCTTGTCAGTTTCCTAAGCAGAATTGAACTAGATATGGCCGTGTGTGTAGGAAGCACAGTTCTTTTGTTCTGAGAAAGCTCACTGTTCTGGCCCTTTAGGAAACACAGTAGAGTAGAAGAGTGCTCTTTTCTCAAAAGCAGAGTGTGTTTCTTGTAAGGCGAGCTAGCGTTTTTTCCCAGTCCTAAATGGAGTTGAGACACATGCAGTTTCTGGTCCTACGAGCAAGAGTTGTTTTGGGGTAAGAAGAGTCACTATTGCACTCCCATTGTCATACAGAGGGCAAATAGCACTGATGTCTGTTCCCAGCATGTACAGTGTATTGGACTGAACAGGATCTACTGTTCTTGTCAGTTTCCTAATCAGAGTTGAACTAGATATGGCCTGTGTGTGTAGGAAGCACAGTTCTTTTGTTCTGAGCAAGCTCACTGTTCTGGCCCTACAGGAAACACAGTAGAGTAGAAGAGTGCTCTTTTCTCAAAAGCAGAGTGTGTTTCTTGTAAGGTGAGCTAGCATTTGTTTCCTAGTCCTAAATGGAGTTGAATCACATGCAGTTTCTGGTCCTCCGAGCAAGAGTTGTTTTCTGGTAAGAAGAGTCACTATTGCGCTCATATTGTCATACACAGGGCAAATAGCACTGGCGTCTGTTCCCAGCAAGTACAGTGTATTGGACTGAAGAGGAGGTACTGTTCTTGTCAGTTTCCTAAGCAGAATTGAACTAGATATGGCCGTGTGTGTAGGAAGCACAGTTCTTTTGTTCTGAGCAAGCTCACTGTTCAAACTCCATAGGAAATGCAGTAGAGTAGAAGAGTGCTCTTTTCTCAAAAGCATAGTGTGTTTCTTGTAAGGCGAGCTAGCGTTTGTTTCCAAGTCAGAAATGGATTTGGATCCCATGCAGTTTCTGGTCCTACGAGCAAGAGTTATTTTCTGGTAAGAAGAGTCACTATTACGCTCCCATTGCCATATACAGTGCAAATAGCACTCGCGTCTGTTCCCAGCAAGTACAGAGTATTACACTAAAGAGGAGCTACTGTTCTTGTCAATTTCCTAAGCAGAGTGTGTTTCTTGTAAGGCGAGCTAGAGTTTGTTTCCCAGTCCTAAATGGAGTTGAATCACATGCAGTTTCTGGTCCTATGAGCAAGAGTTGTTCTCTGGTAAGAAGAGTCACTATCGTGCTCTCATTGTCTTACACAGGGCAAATATCACTGGCGTCGGTTCCTAGAATGTACAGTGTATTGGACTGAAGACGAGCTATTGTTCTTGTCGATTTTTTAAGCAGAGTTGAACTAGATAAGTCCCGTGTGCATAGGAAGCAGAGTTCTTTTGTTCTGAGAAAGCTCACTGTTTTGGCCCCATAGGAAACACAGTAGAGTAGAAGAGTGCTCTTTTCTCAAAAGCAGATTGTGTTTCTTGTAAGGCAAGCTAGCGTTTGTTTCCTAGTTCTAAATAAATTGAATCACATGCAGTTTCTGGTTCTCCCAGCAAGAGTTGTTTTCTGGTAAGAAGAGTCACTATTGTGCTCCCATTGTCATACACAGGGCAAGTAGCACTGGCCTCTTCCCAGCATGTACAGTGTATTGGACTGAAAAGGATCTACTGTTCTTGTCAGTTTCTTAAGCAGACTTGAAATAGATATGGCCTGTGTGTGTAGGAAGCACAGTTCTTTTGTTCTGTACAAGCTCATTGTTCGGAAACCACAGGAAACACAGTAGAGTAGAAGAGTGCTCTTTTCTCAAAAGCAGAGTGTGTTTCTTCTAAGGCGAGCTAGCCTTTGTTTCCCAGTCCTAAATGGAGTTGAATCACATGAAGTTCCTGGTCCTACGAGCAAGAGTTGTTCTCTGGTAAGAAGAGTCACTATTGTGCTCCATTTGCCATACACAGTGCAAATAGGATTCGCGGCTGTTCCCAGCAAGTACAGTGTATTGGACTGAAGAGGAGCTGCTGTTCTTGTCAGTTTCCTAAGCAGAGTTGAACTAGATATGGCCCGTGTGTGTAGGGAACACAGTTCTTTTGTTCTGAGCGAGATCACTGTTTGGCACCCATAGGAAACACAGTAGAGTAGACGAGTGCTCTTTTCTCAAAAGCAGAGTGTGTTTCTTGAAAAGCGAGCTAGCCTTCGTTTTCCAGTCCTAAATTGAGTTGAATCACATGCAGTTTTTGGTCCTAAGAGGAAGAGTTGTTTTCTGGTAAGAAGAGTCACTATTGCGCCCCTAATGCCATACACAGTGCAAATAGCACTGGCGTCTGTACCCAGCAAGTACAGTGTATTGGACTGAAGAGGAGCTACTGTTCTTGTCAGTTTCCTAAGCAGAGTTGAACTAGATATGCCCCATGTGTGTAGGATGCACAGTTCTTTTGTTCTGAGCAACCTCCCTGTTCGGACCCCATAGGAAACACAGTAGAGTCGAAGAGTGCTCTTTTCTCAAAAGCAGAGTGTGTTTCTTGTAAGGCGAGCTAGCGTTTGTTTCCCAGTCCTAAATGGAGTTGAATCACATGCAGTTTCTGGTCCTACGAGCAAGAGTTGTTTTCTGGTAAGAAGAGTCAATATTGAGCTCCCTTTGTCATACACAGGGCATATAGCACTGATGTCTGTTCCCAGCATGTACAGTGTATTGGACTGAAGAGGATCTACTGTTCTTGTCAGGTTCTTAAGCAGAATTGAACTAGATATGGCCCATGTGTGTAGGAAGCACAGTTCTTTTGTTCTGAGCAAGCTCACTGTTTGGAACCCATAGGAAAAACAGTAGAGTAGAAGAGTGCTCTTTTCTCAAAAGCAGAGTGTGTTTCTTGTAAGTCGAGCTAGCGATTGTTTCCCAGTCCTAAATGGAGTTGAGTCACATGCAGTTTCTGGTCCTACGAGCAAGAGTTGTTTTCTGGTAAGAAGAGTCACTACTGTGCTCCCATTGCCATACACAGTGCAAATAGCACTCGCGTCTGTTCCCAGCAAGTACAGTGTATTGGACTGAAGAGGAGCTACTGTACTTGTCAGTTTCCTAAGCGGAGTTGAACTAGATATGGTCCGTGTGTGTAGGAAGCACAGTTCTTTTGTTCTGAGCAAGCTCACTTTTCTGGCCCTATAGGAAACACAGTAGAGTAGAAGAGTGCTCTTTTCTCAAAAGCAGAGTGTGTTTCTTGTAAGGCGAGCTAGCGTTTGTTTCCCAGTCCTAAATGGAGTTGAATCACATGCAGTTTCTGGTCCTCCCAGCAAGAGTTGTTTTCTGGTAAGAAGAGTCACTATTGCACTCCCATTGTCATACACAGGGCAAGTAGCACTGGCGTCTGTTCCCAGCATGTACAGTGTATTGGACTGAAAAGGATCTACTGTTCTTGTCAGTTTCTTAAGCAGACTTGAACTAGATATGGCCTGTGTGTGTGTAGGAAGCACAGTACTCTTGTTCTGTACAAGCTCATTGTTCGGACACCATAGGAAACACAGTAGAGTAGAAGAGTGCTCTTTTCTCAAAAGCAGAGTGTGTTTCTTGTAAGGCGAGCTAGTGTTTGTTTCCCAGTCCTAAATGGAGTTGAGTCACATGCAGTTTCTGGTCCTACGAGCAAGAGTTGTTTTCTGTTAAGAAGAGTCACTATTGTGCTCCCATTGCCATACACAGTGCAAATAGCACTCGCGTCTGTTCCCAGCAAGTACAGTGTATTGGATTGAAGAGGAGCTACTGTTCTTGTCAGTTTCCTAAGCGGAGTTGAACTAGATATGCTCCGTGTATGTAGGAAGCACAGTTCTTTTGTTCTGAGCAAGCTCACTGTTTGGACCCCTTAGGAAACAGTAGAGTAGAAGAGTGCTCTTTTCTCAAAAGCAGAGTGTGTTTCTTGTAAGGAGAGCTAGCGTTTGTTTCCCAGTCCTAAATGGAGTTGAATCACATGCAGTTACTGGTCCTACGAGGAAGAGTTGTTTTCTGGTAAGAATAGTCACTATTGCGCTCCCATTGCCATACACAGTGTAAATAGCACTTGCGTCTGTTCCCAGCAAGTACAGTGTATTGGACTGAAGAGGAGCTACTGTTCTTGTCAGTTTCCTAAGCAGAGTTGAACTAGATATGCCCCATGTGTGTAGGATGCACAGTTCTTTTGTTCTGAGCAAGCTCCCTGTTCAGACACCATAGGAAACACAGTAGAGTAGAAGAGTGCTCTTTTCTCAAAAGCAGAGTGTGTTTCTTGTAAGGCGAGCTAGCGTTTGTTTCCGAATCCTAAATGGAGTTGAATCACATGCAGTTTCTGGTCCTACGTGCAAGAGTTGTTTTCTGGTAAGAAGAGTCACTATTACGCTCCCATTGTCATACACAGGGCAAAAAGCACTGGCGTCTGTTCCCAGCAAGTACAGCGTATTAGACTGAAGAGGAGCTACTGTTCTTGTCAGTTTCCTAAGCAGAGTGTGTTTCTTGTAAGGCGAGCTAGAGTTTGTTTCCCAGTCCTAAATGGAGTTGAATCACATGCAGTTTCTGGTCCTATGAGCAAGAGTTGTTCTCTGGAAGAAGAGTCACTATTGTGCTCTCATTGTCTTACACAGGGCAAATATCACTGGCGTCGGTTCCCAGCATGTACAGTGTATTGGACTGAAGACGAGCTATTGTTCTTGTCGATTTTTTAAGCAGAGCTGAACTAGATAAGGCCCGTGTGCATAGGAAGCAGAGTTCTTTTGTTCTGAGAAAGCTCACTGTTTTGGCCCCATAGGAAACACAGTAGAGTCGAAGTGTGCTCTTTTCTCAAAAGCAGAGTGTGTTTCTTGTAAGGCAAGCTAGCGTTTGTTTCCCAGTCCTAAATGGAGTTGAATCACATGCAGTTTCTGTTCCTACGAGCAAGAGTTGTTTTCTGGTAAGAAGAGTAACTATTGAGCTCCCTTTGTCATACACAGGGCATATAGCACTGATGTCTGTTCCCAGCATGTACAGTGTATTGGACTGAAGAGGATCTACCGTTCTTGTCAGGTTCTTAAGCAGAATTGAACTAGATATGGCCCGTGTGTGTAGGAAGCACAGTTCTTCCGTTCTGAGCAAGCTCACTGTTTGGAACCCACAGGAAAAGCAGTAGAGTAGAAGAGTGCTCTTTTCTCAAAAGCAGAGTGTGTTTCTTGTAAGGCGAGCTAGCGATTGTTTCCCAGTCCTAAATGTAGTTGAGTCACATGCAGTTTCTGGTCCTACGAGCAAGAGTTGTTTTCTGGTAAGAAGAGTCACTATTGTGCTCCCACTGCCATACACAGTGCAAATAGCACTCGCTTCTGTTCCCAGTAAGTACAGTGTATTGGACTGAAGAAGAGCTACTGTTCTTGTCAGTTTCCTAAGCGGAGTTGAACTAGATATGGTCCGTGTGTGTAGGAAGCACAGTTCTTTTGTTCTGAGCAAGCTCACTGTTCTGGCCCTATAGGAAACACAGTAGAGTAGAAGAGGGCTCTTTTCTCAAAAGCAGAGTGTGTTTCTTGTAAGGCGAGCTAGCATTTGTTTCCGAGTCCTAAATGGAGTTGAATCACATGCAGATTCTGGTCCTACGTGCAAGAGTTGTTTTCTGGTAAGAACAGTCACTATTGTGCTCCCATTGTCATACACAGGGCAAATAGCACTGGCGTCTGTTCCCAGCAAGTACAGTGTTTTGGACTGAAGAGGAGCTACTGTTCTTGTCAGTTTCCTAAGCAGAATTGAACTAGATATTGCCCGTGTGTGTAGAAAGCACAGTTCATTTGTTCTGAGCAAGCTCACTGTTCAAACTCCATAGGAAATGCAGTAGAGTAGAAGAGTGCTCTTTTCTCAAAAGCATAGTGTGTTTATTGTAAGGCGAGCTAGCGTTTGTTTCCCAGTCAGAAATGGATTTGGATCCCATGCAGTTTCTGGTCCTACGAGCAAGAGTTATTTTCTGGTAAGAAGAGTCACTACTACGCTCCCATTGCCATATACAGTGCAAATAGCACTCGCGTCTGTTCCCAGCAAGTACAGCGTATTACACTAAAGAGGAGCTACTGTTCTTGTCAGTTTCCTAAGCAGAGTGTGTTTCTTGTAAGGCGAGCTAGAGTTTGTTTCCCAGTCCTAAATGGAGTTGAATCACATGCAGTTTCTGGTCCTATGAGCAAGAGTTGTTCTCTGGTAAGAAGAGTCACTATTGTGCTCTCATTGTCTTACACAGGGCAAATATCACTGGCGTCGGTTCCCAGCATGTACAGTGTATTGGAATGAAGACGAGCTATTGTTCTTGTCGATTTTTTAAGCAGAGTTGAACTAGATAAGGCCCGTGTGCATAGGAAGCAGAGTTCTTTTGTTCTGAGAAAGCTCACTGTTTTGGCCCCATAGGAAACACAGTAGAGTAGAAGAGTGCTCTTTTCTCAAAAGCAGATTGTGTTTCTTGTAAGGCAAGCTAGCGTTTGTTTCCTAGTTCTAAATAAATTGAATCACATGCAGTTTCTGGTTCTCCCAGCAAGAGTTGTTTTCTGGTAAGAAGAGTCACTATTGTGCTCCCATTGTCATACACAGGGCAAGTAGCACTGGCGTCTGTTCCCAGCATGTACAGTGTATTGGACTGAAAAGGATCTACTGTTCTTGGCAGTTTCTTAAGCAGACTTGAAATAGATATGGCCCGTGTGTGTAGGAAGCACAGTTATTTTGTTCTGTACAAGCTCATTGTTCGGAAACCACAGGAAACACAGTAGAGTAGAAGAGTGCTCTTTTCTCAAAAGCAGAGTGTGTTTCTTGTAAGGCGACCTAGTGTTTGTTTCCCAGTCCTAAATGGAGTTGAGTCACATGCAGTTTCTGGTCCTACGAGCAAGAGTTGTTTTCGGTAAGAAGAGTCACTATTGTGCTCCAATTGCCATACACAGTGCAAATAGCACTCGCGTCTGTTCCCAGCAAGTACAGTGTATTGGATTGAAGAGGAGATACTGTTCTTGTCAGTTTCCTAAGCGGAGTTGAACTAGATATGGTCCGTGGATGTAGGAAGCACAGTTCTTTTGTTCTGAGCAAGCTCACTGTTTGGCACCCATAGGAAACACAGTAGAGTAGACGAGTGCTCTTTTCTCAAAAGCAGAGTGTGTTTCTTGTAAAGCGAGCTAGCCTTGTTTTCCAGTCCTAAATTGAGTTGAATCACATGCAGTTTTTGGTCCTACGAGCAAGAGTTGTTTTCTGGTAAGAAGAGTCACTATTGCGCTCCCATTGTCATACTCAGGGCAAAAAGCACTGGTGTCTGTTCCTAGCATGTATAGTGTATTGGACTGAAGAGGAGCTACTGTTCTTGTCAGTTTCCTAAGCAGAGTTGAACTAGATATAGCCCGTGTGCGTAGGAAGCACAATTCTTTTATTCTGAGCAAGCTCACTGTTCTGGCCTATAGGAAACACAGTAGAGTACAAGAGTGCTCTTTTCTCAAAAGCAGAGTGTGTTTCTTGTAAGGCGAGCTAGAGTTTGTTTCCCAGTTCTAAATAGAGTTGAATCACATGCTGTTTTCGGTCCTACGAGCAAGAGTTGTTTTCTGGTAAGGAAAGTCACTATTGTGCTCCCATTTCCATATACAGTGCAAATCGCACTCGCGTCTGTTCCCAGCAAGTACAGCATATTGGACTGAAGAGGAGCTACTGTTCTTGTCAGTTTCCTAAGCAGAGTTGAACTAGATATGGCCCGTGTGTGTAGGAAGCACAGTTCTTTTGTTCTGAGCAAGCTCACTGTTCGGACCAAATAGGAAACACAGTAGAGTAGACGAGTGCTCTTTTCTCAAAAGCAGAGTGTTTCTTGTAAAGCGAGCTAGTGTTTGTTTCCCAGTCAGAAATTGAATTGAATCTATGCAGTTTCTGGTCCTACGAGCTAGAGTTGTTTTCTGGTAAGAAGAGTCACTATTGCGCTCCCATTGCGATACACTGTGAAAATAGCACTCGCATCTGTTCCCAGCAAGTACAGTGTATTGGACTGAAGAGGATCTACTGTTCTTGTCAGTTTCCTAAGTAGAATTGAACTAGATATGCCCCCTGTGTGTAGGAAGCACAGTTCTTTTGTTCTGAGCAATCTCACTGTTCTGCCCCTATAGGAAACACAGTAGAATAGAAGAGTGCCCTTTTCTCAAAAGCGGAGTGTGTTTCTTGTAAGGCGAGCTAGCGTTTGTTTCCCAGTTCTAAATGGTGTTTAATCACATGCAGTTTCTGGTCCTATTAGCAAGAGTTGTTTTCTGGTAAGAAGAGTCACTATTGTGCTCCCATTGCGATACACAGTGCAAATAGCACTCGTGTCTGTTCCCAGCAAGTACTGTGTATTGGACTGAAGAGGAGCTATTGTTCTTTTCAGTTTCCCAAGCAGAGTTGAACTAGATATGGCCCGTGTGTGTAGGAAGCACAGTTCTTCCGTTCTGAGCAAGTCCACTGTTCTGGCCCTATAGGAATCACAGTAAAGTAGAAGAGTGCTCTTTTCTCAAAAGCAGAGTGTGTTTCTTGTAAGGCGAGCTAGCGTTTGTTTCCTAGTTCTAAATGGAGTTGAATCACATGCAGTTTCTGGTCCTCCGTGCAAGAGTTGTTTTCTGGTAAGAAGAGTCACTATTGCGCTCCCATTGTCATAAACAGGGCAAATAGCAGTGGCGTCGTTTCCCACCATGTACAGTGTATTGGACTGAAGAGAAGCTACTCTTCTTGTCAGTTTCCTAAGCAGAGTTGAACTAGATATGGCCCCTGTGTGTAGGAAGCACAATTCTTTTGTTCTGAGCAAGCTCACTGTTCGGACCTCATAGGAAACACCTTAGAGTAGAAGAGTGCTTTTTCTCAAAAGCAGAGTGTGATTCTTGTAAGGCGAGCTAGCGTTTGTTTCCGAGTCTTAAATGGAGTTGAATCACATGCAGTTTCTGGTCCTCCGAGCAAGAGTTATTTTCTGGTAAGAACAGTCACTATTGTGCTCCCATTGTCATACACAGGGCAAATAGCACTGGCGTCTCTTCCCAGCAAGCACAGTGTATTGGACTGAAGAGGAGCTACTGTTCTTGTCAGTTTCCTAAGAAGAATTGAACTAGATATTGCCCGTGTGTGTAGAAAGCACAGTTCTTTTGTTCTGAGCAAGCTCACTGTTCAAACTCCATAGGAAACGCAGTAGAGTAGAAGAGTGCTCTTTTCTCAAAAGCAGAGTGTGTTTCTTGTAGGGCGAGCTAGCGTTTGTTTCCCAGTCAGAAATGGAGTTGGATATCATGCAGTTTCTGGTCCTACGAGCAAGAGTTATTTTCTGGTAAGAAGAGTCACTATTGCGCTCCCATTGCCATATACAGTGCAAATAGCACTCGGGTCTGTTCCCAGCAAGTACAGCCTATTGGACTGAAGAGGAGCTACTGTTCTTGTCAGTTTCCTAAGCAGAGTGTGTTTCTTGTAAGGCGAGCTAGCGTTTGTTTCCCAGTCCTAAATGGAGTTGAATCACATGCAGTTTCTGGTCCTATGAGCAAGAGTTGTTCTCTGGTAAGAAGAGTCACTATTGTGCTCCCATTGTCTTACACAGGGCAAATATCACTGGCATCGGTTCCCAGCATGTACAGTGTATTGGACTGAAGACGAGCTATTGTTCTTGTCGGTTTTTTAAGCAGAGTTGAACTAGATAAGGCCCGTGTGCACAGGAAGCAGAGTTCTTTTGTTCTGAGAAAGCTTACTGTTCTGGCCCCATAGGAAACACAGTAGAGTAGAAGAGTGCTCTTTTCTCAAAAGCAGATTGTGTTTCTTGTAAGGCAAGCTAGCGTTTGTTTCCTATTTCTAAATAAATTGAATCACATGCAGTTTCTGGTCCTCCCAGCAAGAGTTGTTTTCTGGTAAGAAGAGTCACTATTGCGCTCCCATTGTCATACACAGGGCAAGTAGCACTGGCGTCTGTTCCCAGCATGTACAGTGTATTGGACTGAAAAGGATCTACTGTTCTTGTCTGTTTCTTAAGCAGACTTGAACTAGATATGGCCCGTGTGTGTAGGAAGCACAGTTCTTTTGTTCTGTACAAGCTCATTGTTCGGACACCATAGGAAACACAGTAGAGAAGAAGAGTGCTCTTTTCTCAAAAGCAGAGTGTGTTTCTTGTAAGGCGAGCATGCGTTTGTTTCCCAGTCATAAATGGAGTTGAGACACATGCAGTTTCTGGTCCTATGAGCAAGAGTTGTTTTCTGGTAAGAAGAGTCACTATTGCGCTCCCATTGTCACACACAGGGCAAATAGCACTGATGTCTGTTCCCAGCATGTACAGTATATTGGACTGAAGAGGATCTACTGTTCTTGTCAGTTTCCTAAGCAGAGTTGAACTAGATATGTCCCGTGTATGTAGGAAGCACAGTTCTTTTGTTCTGAGCAAGCTCACTGTTCTGGCCCTATAGGAAACACAGTAGAGTAGAAGAGTGCTCTTTTCTCAAAAGCAGAGTGTGTTTCTTGTAAGGCGAGCTAGCGTTTGTTTCCCAGTCCTAAATGGAGTTGAATCACATGCAGTTTCTGGTCCTATGTGCATGAGTTGTTTTCTTTTAAGAACAGTCACTATTGTGCTCCCATTGTCATACACAGGGCAAATAGCACTGGGGTCTGGTCCAAGGAAGTACAGTGTATTGGACTGAAAAGGATATGATATTCTTGTCAGTTTCTTAAGCAGACTTGAACTAGATATGGCTCGTGTGTTTAGGAAGCACAGTTCTTTTCTTCTGAGCAAGCTCATTGTTCGAACAACATAGGAAACACAGTAGAGTAGAAGAGTGCTCTTTTCTCAAAAGCAGAGTGTATTTCTTGTAAGGCAAGCTAGCGTTTGTTTCCCAGTGCTAAATGGAGTTGAATCACATGCAGTTTCTGGTCCTATGAGCAAGAGTTGTTTTCTGGTAAGGAAAGTCACTATTGCGCTCCCATTGACATACACAGTGCAAATAGCACTCGCGTCTGTTCCCAGCAAGTACAGTGTATTGGACTGAAGAAGAGCTACTGTTCTTGTCAGTTTCCTAAGCAGAGTTAAACTAGATATGGCCCGTGTTTGTACAATGCACAGTTCTTTTGTTCTGAGCAAGCTCTCTGTTCTGGCCCTATAGGAAACACAGTAGAGTAGAAGAGTGCTCTATTCTGAAAAGCAGAGTGTGTTTCTTGTAAGGCGAGCTAGCGTTTGTTTTCCAGTCCTAAATGGAGTTGAGTCACATGCAGTTTCTGTTCCTACGAGCAAGAGTTGTTTTCTGGTAAGAAGAGTCACTATTACGCTCCCATTGTCATACAAAGTGCAAATAGCACTTGCGTCTTTTCCCAGCATTTACAGTGTATTGGACTGAGGAGGATCTATTGTTGTCAGTTTCCTAAGCCAAATTGAATTAGACATGGCCGTGTGGTAGGAAGCACAGTTCTTTTGTTCTGAGCAAGCTAACTGTTCTGGCACTATTGGAAACACAGTAGAGTAGAAGAGTGCTCTTTTATCAAAAGCAGAGTGTGTTTCTTGTAAGGAGAGTTAGCGTTTGTTTCCCAGTCCTAAATGGAGTTGAATCACATGCAGTTTTTGGTCCTACAAGCAAGAGTTGTTTTCTGGTAAGGAAAGTCAATATTGCGCGCTCATTGCCATACACAGTCCAAATAGCTCTTGCGTCTCTTTCCAGCAAGTACAGTGTATTGGACTGAAGAGGAGCTGCTGTTCTTGTCAGTGTCCTAAGCAGAGTTGAACTAGATATGGCCCGTGTGTGTAGGAAGCACAGTTCTTTTGTTCTGAGCAAGCTCACTGTTCTGGCGCTATAGAAAACACAGTAGAGTAGAAGAGTGCTCTTTTCTCAAAAGCAGAGTGTGTTTCTTGTAAGGCGAGCTATTGTTTGTTTCCCAGTCCTAAATGGAGTTGAATCACATGCAGTTTCTGGTCCTATGAGTAAGAATTGTTTTCTGGTAAGAAGAGTCACTATTGTGCTCCAATTGCCATTCACAGTGCAAATAGGATCCGCGTCTGTTCCCAGCAAGTACACTGTATTGGACTGAAGAGGAGCTGCTGTTCTTGTCACTTTCCTAAGCAGAGTTGAACTAGATATGGCCCGTGTGTGTAGGAAGCAAAGTTCTTTTGTTCTGAGCAAGCTCAAATTTCGAACCCCATAGGAAACACAGTAGAGTAGAAGAGTGCTCTTTTCTCAAAAGCAGAGTGTGTTTCTTGTAAGGCGAGCTAGCATTTGTTTCCCAGTCCTAAATGGAGTTGAATCACATGCAGTTTCTGGTCCTACGAGCAAGAGTAGTTTTTTGGTAAGAAGAATCACTATTGTGCTCCCATTGCCATACAATTTGCAAATAGCACTTGCGTCTGTATCCAGCATGTACAGCGTATTGGACTGAAGAGGATCTACTGTTCTTTTCAGTTTCCTAAGCAGAGTTGAACTAGATATGGCCCGTGTGTGTAGGAAGCACAGTTCTTTTGTTCTGAGCAAGCTCACTGTTCGGACCCCATAGGAAACACAGTAGAGTAGAAGAGTGCTCTTTTCTCAAAAGCAGAGTGTGTTTCTTGTAAGGCGACCTAGCGTTTGTTTCGCAGTCCTAAATGGAGTTGAATCACATGCAGTTTCTGGTCATATGAGCAAGAGTTGTTTTCTGGGAAGAAGAGTCACTATTGCGCTCCCATTGTCACACACAGGGCAAATAGCACTGGCGTCTGTTCCCAGCATGTACAGTGTATTGGACTGAAGAGGTTCTACTGTTCTTGTCAGTTTCCTAAGCAGAATTGAACAAGATATGGCCCGTGTGTGTAGGAAGCACAGTTCTTTTGTTCTGAGCAAGCTCACATTTCGAACCCCATAGGAAACACAGTAGAGTAGAAGAGTGCATTTTTCTCAAAAGCAGAGTGTGTTTCTTGTAAGGCGAGCTAGCGTTTGTTTCACAGTCCTAAATGGAGTTGAATCACATGCAGTTTCCGTTCCTAGGAGCAAGAGATGTTTTCTGGTAAGGAAAGTCACTATTATGCTCCCATTGCCATACACAGTGCAAATAGCACTCGCGTCTGTTCCCAGCAAGTACAGTGTATTGGACTGAAGAGGAGCTACTGTTCTTGTCAGTTTCCTAAGCAGAATTGAACTAGATATGGCCCGTGTGTGTAGGAAGCACAGTTCTTTTGTTCTGAGCAAGGTCACTGTTTGGACCCCAAAGGAAACACAGTAGAGAGAAGAGTGCTCTTTTCTCAAAAGCAGAGTGTGTTTCTTGTAAGGCGAGCTAGCATTTGTTTCCCAGTCCTAAATGGAGTTGAATCACATGCAGTTTCTGGTCATACGAGCAAGAGTTGTTTTCTGGTAAGAAGAGTCACTATTGCGCTCCCATTGCCATACACAGTGCAAATAGCACTGGCGTCTGTACCCAGCATGTACAGTGTATTGGACTGAAGAGGATCTACTGTTCTTGTCAGTTTCCTAAGCAGAATTGAACTAGATATGGCCCGTGTGTGTAGGAAGCACAGTTCTATAGTTCTGAGCAAGCTCACTGTTCTGGCCCTATAGAAAACACAGTAGAGTAGAAGAGTGCTCTTTTCTCAAAAGCAGAGTCAGTTTTTTGTAAGGCGAGCTAGCGTTTGTTTCCCAGTCCTAAATGGAGTTGAATCACATGCAGTTTCTGGTCCTACGAGCAAGAGTTGTTTTCTGGTAAGGAAAGTCACTATTGAGCTACCATTGCCATACACAGTGCAAATAGCACTAGCGTCTGTTCCCAGCAAGTACAGTGTATTGGACTGAAGAGGAGCTACTGTTCTTGTCAGTTTCCTAAGCAGAATTGAACTAGATATGGCCCGTGTGTGTAGGAAGCAAAATTCTTTGTTCTGAGCAAGCTCACTGTTCGGACCCCATAGGAAACACAGTAGAGTAGAAGAGTGCTCTTTTCTTAAAAGCAGAGTGTGTTTCTTGTAAGGCGAGCTAGCGTTTGTTTCCCAGTCCTAAATGGAGTTGAATCACATGCAGTTTCTGGTCCTACGAGCAAGAGTTGTTTTTTGGTAAGAAGAGTCACTATTGTGCTCCCATTGCCATACAAAGTGCAAATAGCACTGGCGTCTATACCCAGCATGTACAGCATATTGGACTGAAGAGGATCTACTGTTCTTTTCAGTTTCCTAAGCAGAGTTGAACTAGATATGGCCCGTGTGTGTAGGAAGCACAGTTCTTTTGTTCTGAGCAAGCTCACTGTTCGGACCCCATAGGAAACACAGTAGAGTAGAAGAGTGCTCTTTTCTCAAAAGCAGAGTGTGTTTCTTGTAAGGCGACATAGCGTTCGTTTCCCAGTCCTAAATGGAGTTGAATCACATGCAGTTTCTGGTCATACGAGCAAGAGTTGTTTTCTGGGAAGAAGAGTCACTATTGCGCTCCCATTGTCACACACAGGGCAAATAGCACTGGCGTATGTTCCCAGCATGTACAGTCTATTGGACTGAAGAGGTTCTACTGTTCTTGTCAGTTTCCTAAGCAGAATTGAACAAGATATGGCCCGTGTGTGTAGGAAACACAGTTCTTTTGTTCTGAGCAAGCTCACATTTCGAAACCCATAGGAAACACAGTAGAGTAGAAGAGTGCTCTTTTCTCAAAAGCAGAGTGTGTTTCTTGTAAGGCGAGCTAGCGTTTTTTCCCAGTCCTAAATGGAGTTGAGACACATGCAGTTTCTGGTCCTACGAGCAAGAGTTGTTTTGGGGTAATAAGAGTCACTATTGCACTCCCATTGTCATACAGAGGGCAAATAGCACTGATGTCTGTTCCCAGCATGTACAGTGTATTGGACTGAACAGGATCTACTGTTCTTGTCAGTTTCCTAATCAGAGTTGAACTAGATATGGCCTGTGTGTGTAGGAAGCACAGTTCTTTTGTTCTGAGCAAGCTCACTGTTCTGGCCCTACAGGAAACACAGTAGAGTAGAAGAGTGCTCTTTTCTCAAAAGCAGAGTGTGTTTCTTGTAAGGTGAGCTAGCATTTGTTTCCTAGTCCTAAATGGAGTTGAATCACATGCAGTTTCTGGTCCTACGAGCAAGAGTTGTTTTCTGGTAAGAAGAGTCACTATTGCGCTCATATTGTCATACACAGGGCAAATAGCACTGGCATCTGTTCCCAGCAAGTACAGTGTATTGGACTGAAGAGGATCTACTGTTCTTGTCAGTTTCCTAAGCAGAATTGAACTAGATATGGCCCGTGTGTGTAGGAAGCACTGTTCTATTGTTCTGAGCAAGCTCACTGTTCTGGCCCTATAGGAAACACAGTAGAGTAGAAGAGTGCTCTTTTCTCAAAAGCAGAGTCAGTTTTTTGTAAGGCGAGCTAGCGTTTGTTTCCCAGTCCTAAATGGAGTTGAATCACATGCAGTTTCTGGTCCTACGAGCAAGAGTTGTTTTCTGGTAAGGAAAGTCACTATTGAGCTACCATTGCCATACACAGTGCAAATAGCACTAGCGTCTGTTCCCAGCAAGTACAGTGTATTGGACTGAAGAGGAGCTACTGTTCTTGTCAGTTTCCTAAGCAGAATTGAACTAGATATGGCCCGTGTGTGTAGGAAGCAAAATTCTTTTGTTCTGAGCAAGCTCACTGTTCGGACCCCATAGGAAACACAGTAGAGTAGAAGAGTGCTCTTTTCTTAAAAGTAGAGTGTGTTTCTTGTAAGGCGAGCTAGCGTTTGTTTCCCAGTCCTAAATGGAGTTGAATCACATGCAGTTTCTGGTCCTACGAGCAAGAGTTGTTTTTTGGTAAGAAGAGTCACTATTGTGCTCCCATTGCCATACAAAGTGCAAATAGCACTGGCGTCTATACCCAGCATGTACAGCATATTGGACTGAAGAGGATCTACTGTTCTTTTCAGTTTCCTAAGCAGAGTTGAACTAGATATGGCCCGTGTGTGTAGGAAGCACAGTTCTTTTGTTCTGAGCAAGCTCACTGTTCGGACCCCATAGGAAACACAGTAGAGTAGAAGAGTGCTCTTTTCTCAAAAGCAGAGTGTGTTTCTTGTAAGGCGACATAGCGTTCGTTTCCCAGTCCTAAATGGAGTTGAATCACATGCAGTTTCTGGTCATACGAGCAAGAGTTGTTTTCTGGGAAGAAGAGTCACTATTGCGCTCCCATTGTCACACACAGGGCAAATAGCACTGGCGTATGTTCCCAGCATGTACAGTCTATTGGACTGAAGAGGTTCTACTGTTCTTGTCAGTTTCCTAAGCAGAATTGAACAAGATATGGCCCGTGTGTGTAGGAAACACAGTTCTTTTGTTCTGAGCAAGCTCACATTTCGAAACCCATAGGAAACACAGTAGAGTAGAAGAGTGCTCTTTTCTCAAAAGCAGAGTGTGTTTCTTGTAAGGCGAGCTAGCGTTTTTTCCCAGTCCTAAATGGAGTTGAGACACATGCAGTTTCTGGTCCTACGAGCAAGAGTTGTTTTGGGGTAATAAGAGTCACTATTGCACTCCCATTGTCATACAGAGGGCAAATAGCACTGATGTCTGTTCCCAGCATGTACAGTGTATTGGACTGAACAGGATCTACTGTTCTTGTCAGTTTCCTAATCAGAGTTGAACTAGATATGGCCTGTGTGTGTAGGAAGCACAGTTCTTTTGTTCTGAGCAAGCTCACTGTTCTGGCCCTACAGGAAACACAGTAGAGTAGAAGAGTGCTCTTTTCTCAAAAGCAGAGTGTGTTTCTTGTAAGGTGAGCTAGCATTTGTTTCCTAGTCCTAAATGGAGTTGAATCACATGCAGTTTCTGGTCCTACGAGCAAGAGTTGTTTTCTGGTAAGAAGAGTCACTATTGCGCTCATATTGTCATACACAGGGCAAATAGCACTGGCATCTGTTCCCAGCAAGTACAGTGTATTGGACTGAAGAGGAGGTACTGTTCTTGTCAGTTTCCTAAGCAGAATTGAACTAGATATGGCCGTGTGTGTAGGAAGCACAGTTCTTTTGTTCTGAGCAAGGTCACTGTTCTGGCCCTATGGAAAATGCAGTAGAGTTGAGGAATGCTCTTTTCTGAAAAGCAGAGTGTGGTTCTTGTAAGGCGAGCTAGCATTTGTTTCCCAGTCCTAAATGGAGTTGAGACACATGCAGTTTCTGGTCCTACGAGCAAGAGTTGTTTTGGGGTAAGAAGAGTCACTATTGCACTCCCATTGTCATACAGAGGGCAAATAGCACTGATGTCTGTTCCCAGCATGTACAGTGTATTGGACTGAACAGGATCTACTGTTCTTGTCAGTTTCCTAATCAGAGTTGAACTAGATATGGCCTGTGTGTGTAGGAAGCACAGTTCTTTTGTTCTGAGCAAGCTCACTGTTCTGGCCCTACAGGAAACACAGTAGAGTAGAAGAGTGCTCTTTTCTCAAAAGCAGAGTGTGTTTCTTGTAAGGTGAGCTAGCATTTGTTTCCTAGTCCTAAATGGAGTTGAATCACATGCAGTTTCTGGTCCTCCGAGCAAGAGTTGTTTTCTGGTAAGAAGTGTCACTATTGCGCTCCCATTGTCATTCAGAGGGCAAATAGCACTGATGTCTGTTCCCAGCATTTACAGTGTATTGGACTGAAGAGGACCTACTGTTCTTGTCAATTTCCTAAGCAGAGTAGAACTAGATATGGCCCGTGTGTGTAGGATGCACAGTTCTTTTGTTCTGAGCAAGCTCACTGTTTGGAACCCATAGGAAAAACACTAGAGTAGAAGAGTGCTCTTTTCTCAAAAGCAGAGTGTGTTTCTTGTAAGGCGAGCTAGCGATTGTTTCCCAGTCCTAAATGGAGTTGAGTCACATGCAGTTTCTGGTCCTACGAGCAAGAGTTGTTTTCTGGTAAGAAGAGTCACTATTGTGCTCCCATTGCCATACACAGTGCAAATAGCACTCGCGTCTGTTCCCAGCAAGTACAGTGTATTGGACTGAAGAGGAGCTACTGTTCTTGTCAGTTTCCTAAGCGGAGTTGAACTAGATATGGTCCGTGTGTGTAGGAAGCACAGTTCTTTTGTTCTGAGCAAGCTCACTTTTCTGGCCCTATAGGAAACACAGTAGAGTAGAAGAGTGGTCTTTTCTCAAAAGCAGAGTGTGTTTCTTGTAAGGCGAGCTAGCGTTTGTTTCTGAGTCCTAAATGGAGTTGAATCACATGCAGTTTCTGGTCCTATGTGCAAGAGTTGTTTTCTGGTAAGAACAGTCACTATTGCGCTCCCATTGTCATACACAGGGCAAATAGCACTGGCGTCTGTTCCCAGCAAGTACAGTGTATTGGACTGAAGAGGAGCTACTGTTCTTGTCAGTTTCCTAAGCAGAATTGAACTAGATATTGCCCGTGTGTGTAGAAAGAACAGTTCTTTTGTTCTGAGCAAGCTCACTGTTCAAACTCCATAGGAAACGCAGTAGAGTAGAAGAGTGCTCTTTTCTCAACAGCAGAGTGTGTTTCTTGTAAGGCGAGCTAGCGTTTGTTTCCCAGTCAGAAATGGAGTTGGATCCCATGCAGTTTCTGGTCCTACCAGCAAGAGTTATTTTCTTGTAAGAAGAGTCACTATTGCGCTCCCATTGCCATATACAGTGCAAATAGCACTCGCGTCTGTTCCCAGCAAGTACAGCATATTGGACCTAAGAGGAGCTACTGTTCTTGTCAGTTTCCTAAGCAGAGTGTGTTTCTTGTAAGGCGAGCTAGCGTTTGTTTCCCAGTCCTAAATGGAGTTGAATCACATGCAGTTTCTGGTCCTCCCAGCAAGAGTTGTTTTCTGGTAAGAAGAGTCACTATTGCGCTCCCATTGTCGTACACAGGGCAAGTAGCACTGGCGTCTGTTCCCAGCATGTACAGTGTATTGGACTGAAAAGGATCTACTGTTCTTGTCAATTTCTTAAGCAGACTTGAACTAGATAGGGCCCGTGTGTGTAGAAAGCACAGTACTTTTGTTCTGTACAAGCTCATTGTTCGGACACCATAGGAAACACAGTAGAGTAGAAGAGTGCTCTTTTCTCAAAAGCAGAGTGTGTTTCTTGTAAGGCGAGCTAGTGTTTGTTTCCCAGTCCTAAATGGAGTTGAGTCACATGCAGTTTCTGGTCCTACGAGCAAGAGTTGTTTTCTGTTAAGAAGAGTCACTATTGTGCTCCCATTGCCATACACAGTGCAAATAGCACTCGCGTCTGTTCCCAGCAAGTACAGTGTATTGGATTGAAGAGGAGCTACTGTTCTTGTCAGTTTCCTAAGCGGAGTTGAACTAGATATGGTCCGTGGATGTAGGAAGCACAGTTCTTTTGTTCTGAGCAAGCTCACTGTTCTGGCCCTATAGGAAAAACAGTAGAGTAGAAGAGTGCTCTTTTCTCAAAAGCAGAGTGTATTTCTTGTAAGGGGAGCTAGCGTTTGTTTCCCAGTCCTAAATGGAGTTGAATCACATGAATTTTCTGGTCCTACGAGCAAGAGTTGTTCTCTGGTGAGAAGAGTCACTATTGTGCTCCAATTGCCATACACAGTGCAAATAGGATTCGAGGCTGTTCCCAGCAAGAACAGTGTATTGGACTGAAGAGGAGCTGCTGTTCTTGTCAGTTTCATAAGCAGAGTTGAACTAGATATGGCCCGTGTGTGTAGGAAGCACAGTTCTTTTGTTCTCAGCAAGATCACTGTTTGGCACCCATAGGAAACACAGTAGAGTAGACGAGTGCTCTTTTCTCAAAAGCAGAGTGTGTTTCTTGTAAAGCGAGCTAGCCTTTCTTTTCCAGTCCTAAATTGAGTTGAATCACATGCAGTTTTTGGTCCTACGAGCAAGAGTTGTTTTCTGGTAAGAAGAGTCACTATTGCGCTCCCATTGTCATACTCAGGGCAAAAAGCACTGGCGTCTGTTCCCAGCATGTATAGTGTATTGGACTGAAGAGGAGATACTGTTCTTGTCAGTTTCCTAAGCAGAGTTGAACTAGATATGGCCCGTGTGCGTAGGAAGCACAGTTCTTTTGTTCTGAGCAAGCTCACTGTTCTGGCCCTATAGGAAACACAGTAGAGTAGAAGAGTGCTCTTTTCTCAAAAGCAGAGTGTGTTTCTTGTAAGGCGAGCTATTGTTTTTTTCCCAGTCAGAAATGGAGTTGAATCCCATGCAGTTTCTGGTCCTACTAGCAAGAGTGTTTTCTGATAAGTAGAGTCACTATTTTGCTCCCATTGCCATACACAGGGCAAATAGGACTGGTGTCTGTTCCGAGCATGTACAGTGTATTGGACTGAAGAGGATCTACTGTTCTTGTCAGTTTCCTAAGCAGAGTTGAACTAGATATTGCCCGTGTGTGTAGGAAGCACAGTTCTTTTGTTCTGAGCAAGCTCACTGTTCTGGCCCTATAGGATACACAGTAGAGTACAAGAGTGCTCTTTTCTCAAAAGCAGAGTGTGTTTCTTGTAAGGCGAGCTAGAGTTTGTTTCCCAGTTCTAAATGGAGTTGAATCACATGCAGTTTTCGGCCCTACGAGCAAGAGTTGTTTTCTGGTAAGGAAAGTCACTATTGTGCTCCCATTTCCATATACAGTGCAAATAGCACTCGCGTCTGTTAACAGCAAGTACAGCGTATTGGACTGAAGAGGAGCTACTGTTCTTGTCAGTTTCCTAAGCAGAGTTGAACTAGATATGGCCGGTGTGTGTAGGAAGCACAGTTCTTTTGTTCTGAGCAAGCTCACTGTTCGGACCCCTTAGGAAACAGTAGAGTAGAAGAGTGCTCTTTTCTCAAAAGCAGAGTGTGTTTCTTGTAAGGAGAGCTAGCGTTTGTTTCCCAGTCCTAAATGTGGTTGAATCACATGCAGTTACTGGTCCTACGAGGAAGAGTTGTTTTCTGGTAAGAATAGTCACTATTGCGCTCCCATTTCCATACACAGTGTAAATAGCACTTGCGTCTGTTCCCAGCAAGTACAGTGTATTGGACTGAAGAGGAGCTACTGTTCTTGGCAGTTTCCTAAGCAGAGTTGAACTAGATATGCCCCATGTGTGTAGGATGCACAGTTCTTTTGTTCTGAGCAAGCTCCCTGTTCAGACACCATAGGAAACACAGTAGAGTCGAAGTGTGCTCTTTTCTCAAAAGCAGAGTGTGTTTCTTGTAAGGCGAGCTAGCGTTTGTTTCCCAGTCCTAAATGGAGTTGAATCACATGCAGTTTCTGGTCCTACGAGCAAGAGTTGTTTTCTGGTAAGCAGAGTAACTATTGAGCTCCCTTTGTCATATACAGGGCATATAGCACTGATGTCTGTTCCCAGCATGTACAGTGTATTGGACTGAAGAGGATCTACCGTTCTTGTCAGGTTCTTAAGCAGAATTGAACTAGATATGGCCCGTGTGTGTAGGAAGCACAGTTCTTTCGTTCTGAGCAAGCTCACTGTTTGGAACCCATAGGAAAAACAGTAGAGTAGAAGAGTGCTCTTTTCTCAAAAGCAGAGTGTGTTTCTTGTAAGGCGAGCTAGCGATTGTTTCCCAGTCCTAAATGGAGTTGAGTCACATGCAGTTTCTGGTCCTACGAGCAAGAGTTGTTTTCTGGTAAGAAGAGTCACTATTGTGCTCCCATTGCCATACACAGTGCAAATAGCACTTGCGTCTGTCCCCAGCAAGTACAGTGTATTGGACTGAAGAGGAGCTACTGTTCTTGTCAGTTTCCTAAGCGGAGTTGAACTAGATATGGTCCGTGTGTGTAGGAAGCACAGTTCTTTTGTTCTGAGCAAGCTGACTGTTCTGGCCCTATAGGAAACACAGTAGAGTAGAAGAGTGCTCTTTTCTCAAAAGCAGAGTGTGTTTCTTGTAAGGCGAGCTAGCATTTGTTTCCGAGTCCTAAATGGAGTTGAATCACATGCAGTTTCTGGTCCTACGTGCAAGAGTTGTTTTCTGGTAAGAACAGTCACTATTGTGCTCCCATTGTCATACACAGGGCAAATAGCACTGGCGTCTGTTCCCAGCAAGTACAGTGAAATGGACTGAAGAGGAGCTACTGTTCTTGTCAGTTTCCTAAGCAGAATTGAACTAGATATTGCCCGTGTGTGTAGAAAGCACAGTTCGTTTGTTCTGAGCAAGCTCACTGTTCAAACTCCATAGGAAATGCAGTAGAGTAGAAGAGTGCTCTTTTCTCAAAAGCATAGTGTGTTTCTTGTAAGGCGAGCTAGCGTTTGTTTCCCAGTCAGAAATGGATTTGGATCCCATGCAGTTTCTGGTCCTACGAGCAAGAGTTATTTTCTGGTAAGAAGAGTCACTATTACGCTCCCATTGCCATATACAGTGCAAATAGCACTCGCGTCTGTTCCCAGCAAGTACAGAGTATTACACTAAAGAGGAGCTACTGTTCTTGTCAATTTCCTAAGCAGAGTGTGTTTCTTGTAAGGCGAGCTAGAGTTTGTTTCCCAGTCCTAAATGGAGTTGAATCACATGCAGTTTCTGGTCCTATGAGCAAGAGTTGTTCTCTGGTAAGAAGAGTCACTATCGTGCTCTCATTGTCTTACACAGGGCAAATATCACTGGCGTCGGTTCCTAGAATGTACAGTGTATTGGACTGAAGACGAGCTATTGTTCTTGTCGATTTTTTAAGCAGAGTTGAACTAGATAAGTCCCGTGTGCATAGGAAGCAGAGTTCTTTTGTTCTGAGAAAGCTCACTGTTTTGGCCCCATAGGAAACACAGTAGAGTAGAAGAGTGCTCTTTTCTCAAAAGCAGATTGTGTTTCTTGTAAGGCAAGCTAGCGTTTGTTTCCTAGTTCTAAATAAATTGAATCACATGCAGTTTCTGGTTCTCCCAGCAAGAGTTGTTTTCTGGTAAGAAGAGTCACTATTGTGCTCCCATTGTCATACACAGGGCAAGTAGCACTGGCCTCTTCCCAGCATGTACAGTGTATTGGACTGAAAAGGATCTACTGTTCTTGTCAGTTTCTTAAGCAGACTTGAAATAGATATGGCCTGTGTGTGTAGGAAGCACAGTTCTTTTGTTCTGTACAAGCTCATTGTTCGGAAACCACAGGAAACACAGTAGAGTAGAAGAGTGCTCTTTTCTCAAAAGCAGAGTGTGTTTCTTCTAAGGCGAGCTAGCCTTTGTTTCCCAGTCCTAAATGGAGTTGAATCACATGAAGTTTCTGGTCCTACGAGCAAGAGTTGTTCTCTGGTAAGAAGAGTCACTATTGTGCTCCATTTGCCATACACAGTGCAAATAGGATTCGCGGCTGTTCCCAGCAAGTACAGTGTATTGGACTGAAGAGGAGCTGCTGTTCTTGTCAGTTTCCTAAGCAGAGTTGAACTAGATATGGCCCGTGTGTGTAGGGAACACAGTTCTTTTGTTCTGAGCGAGATCACTGTTTGGCACCCATAGGAAACACAGTAGAGTAGACGAGTGCTCTTTTCTCAAAAGCAGAGTGTGTTTCTTGAAAAGCGAGCTAGCCTTCGTTTTCCAGTCCTAAATTGAGTTGAATCACATGCAGTTTTTGGTCCTAAGAGGAAGAGTTGTTTTCTGGTAAGAAGAGTCACTATTGCGCCCCTAATGCCATACACAGTGCAAATAGCACTGGCGTCTGTACCCAGCAAGTACAGTGTATTGGACTGAAGAGGAGCTACTGTTCTTGTGAGTTTCCTAAGCAGAGTTGAACTAGATATGCCCCATGTGTGTAGGATGCACAGTTCTTTTGTTCTGAGCAACCTCCCTGTTAGGACCCCATAGGAAACACAGTAGAGTCAAAGAGTGCTCTTTTCTCAAAAGCAGAGTGTGTTTCTTGTAAGGCGAGCTAGCGTTTGTTTCCCAGTCCTAAATGGAGTTGAATCACATGCAGTTTCTGGTCCTACGAGCAAGAGTTGTTTTCTGGTAAGAAGAGTCAATATTGAGCTCCCTTTGTCATACACAGGGCATATAGCACTGATGTCTGTTCCCAGCATGTACAGTGTATTGGACTGAAGAGGATCTACTGTTCTTGTCAGGTTCTTAAGCAGAATTGAACTAGATATGGCCCATGTGTGTAGGAAGCACAGTTCTTTTGTTCTGAGCAAGCTCACTGTTTGGAACCCATAGGAAAAACAGTAGAGTAGAAGAGTGCTCTTTTCTCAAAAGCAGAGTGTGTTTCTTGTAAGTCGAGCTAGCGATTGTTTCCCAGTCCTAAATGGAGTTGAGTCACATGCAATTTCTGGTCCTACGAGCAAGAGTTGTTTTCTGGTAAGAAGAGTCACTACTGTGCTCCCATTGCCATACACAGTGCAAATAGCACTCGCGTCTGTTCCCAGCAAGTACAGTGTATTGGACTGAAGAGGAGCTAAAGTTCTTGTCAGTTTCCTAAGCGGAGTTGAACTAGATATGGTCCGTGTGTGTAGGAAGCACAGTTCTTTTGTTCTGAGCAAGCTCACTTTTCTGGCCCTATAGGAAACACAGTAGAGTAGAAGAGTGGTCTTTTCTCAAAAGCAGAGTGTGTTTCTTGTAAGGCGAGCTAGCGTTTGTTTCCGAGTCCTAAATGGAGTTGAATCACATGCAGTTTCTGGTCCTATGTGCAAGAGTTGTTTTCTGGTAAGAACAGTCACTATTGTGCTCCCATTGTCATACACAGGGCAAATAGCACTGGCGTCTGTTCCCAGCAAGTACAGTGTATTGGACTGAAGAGGAGCTACTGTTCTTGTCAGTTTCCTAAGCAGAATTGAACTAGATATTGCCCGTGTGTGTAGAAAGCACAGTTCTTTTGTTCTGAGCAAGCTCACTGTTCAAACTCCATAGGAAATGCAGTAGAGTAGAAGAGTGCTCTTTTCTCAACAGCAGATTGTGTTTCTTGTAAGGCGAGCTAGCGTTTGTTTCCCAGTCAGAAATGGAGTTGGATCCCATGCAGTTTCTGGTCCTACGAGCAAGAGTTATTTTCTGGTAAGAAGAGTCACTGTTGTGCTCCCATTGCCATATACAGTGCAAATAGCACTCGCGTCTGTTCCCAGCAAGTACAGCGTATTGGACTGAAGAGGAGCTACTGTTCTTGTCAGTTTCCTAAGCAGAGTGTGTTTCTTGTAAGGCGAGCTAGCGTTTGTTTCCCAGTCCTAAATGGAGTTGAATCACATGCAGTTTCTGGTCCTCCCAGCAAGAGTTGTTTTCTGGTAAGAAGAGTCACTATTGCGCTCCCATTGTCATACACAGGGCAAGTAGCACCTGCGTCTGTTCCCAGCATGTACAGTGTATTGGACTGAAAAGGATCTACTGTTCTTGTCAGTTTCTTAAGCAGACTTGAACTAGATATGGCCTGTGTGTGTGTAGGAAGCACAGTACTTTTGTTCTGTACAAGCTCATTGTTCGGACACCATAGGAAACACAGTAGAGTAGAAGAGTGCTCTTTTCTCAAAAGCAGAGTGTGTTTCTTGTAAGGCGAGCTAGTGTTTGTTTCCCAGTCCTAAATGGAGTTGAGTCACATGCAGTTTCTGGTCCTACGAGCAAGAGTTGTTTTCTGTTAAGAAGAGTCACTATTGTGCTCCCATTGCCATACACAGTGCAAATAGCACTCGCGTCTGTTCCCAGCAAGTACAGTGTATTGGATTGAAGAGGAGCTACTGTTCTTGTCAGTTTCCTAAGCGGAGTTGAACTAGATATGCTCCGTGTATGTAGGAAGCACAGTTCTTTTGTTCTGAGCAAGCTCACTGTTCGGACCCCTTAGGAAACAGTAGAGTAGAAGAGTGCTCTTTTCTCAAAAGCAGAGTGTGTTTCTTGTAAGGAGAGCTAGCGTTTGTTTCCCAGTCCTAAATGTGGTTGAATCACATGCAGTTACTGGTCCTACGAGGAAGAGTTGTTTTCTGGTAAGAATAGTCACTATTGCGCTCCCATTGCCATACACAGTGTAAATAGCACTTGCGTCTGTTCCCAGCAAGTACAGTGTATTGGACTGAAGAGGAGCTACTGTTCTTGTCAGTTTCCTAAGCAGAGTTGAACTAGATATGCCCCATGTGTGTAGGATGCACAGTTCTTTTGTTCTGAGCAAGCTCCCTGTTCAGACACCATAGGAAACACAGTAGAGTAGAAGAGTGCTCTTTTCTCAAAAGCAGAGTGTGTTTCTTGTAAGGCGAGCTAGCGTTTGTTTCCGAGTCTTAAATGGAGTTGAATCACATGCAGTTTCTGGTCCTACGTGCAAGAGTTGTTTTCTGGTAAGAACAGTCACTATTGTGCTCCCATTGTCATACACAGGGCAAATAGCACTGGCGTCTGTTCCCAGCAAGTACAGCGTATTAGACTGAAGAGGAGCTACTGTTCTTGTCAGTTTCCTAAGCAGAGTGTGTTTCTTGTAAGGCGAGCTAGCGTTTGTTTCCGAGTCCTAAATGGAGTTGAATCACATGCAGTTTCTGGTCCTATGAGCAAGAGTTATTTTCTGGTAAGAAGAGTCACTATTACGCTCCCATTGCCATATACAGTGCAAAAAGCACTCGCGTCTGTTCCCAGCAAGTACAGCATATTAGACTGAAGAGGAGCTACTGTTCTTGTCAGTTTCCTAAGCAGAGTGTGTTTCTTGTAAGGCGAGCTAGAGTTTGTTTCCCAGTCCTAAATGGCGTTGAATCACATGCAGTTTCTGGTCCTATGAGCAAGATTTGTTCTCTGGAAGAAGAGTCACTATTGTGCTCTCATTGTCTTACACAGGGCAAATATCACTGGCATCGGTTCCCAGCATGTACAGTGTATTGGACTGAAGTCGAGCTATTGTTCTTGTCGATTTTTTAAGCAGAGTTGAACTAGATAAGGCCCGTGTGCATAGGAAGCAGAGTTCTTTTGTTCTGAGAAAGCTCACTGTTTTGGCCCCATAGGAAACACAGTAGAGTCGAAGTGTGCTCTTTTCTCAAAAGCAGAGTGTGTTTCTTGTAAGGCGAGCTAGCGTTTGTTTCCCAGTCCTAAATGGAGTTGAATCACATGCAGTTTCTGTTCCTACGAGCAAGAGTTGTTTTCTGGTAAGAAGAGTAACTATTGAGCTCCCTTTGTCATACACAGGGCATATAGCACTGATGTCTGTTCCCAGCATGTACAGTGTATTGGACTGAAGAGGATCTACCGATCTTGTCAGGTTCTTAAGCAGAATTGAACTAGATATGGCCCGTGTGTGTAGGAAGCACAGTTCTTCCGTTCTGAGCAAGCTCACTGTTTGGAACCCACAGGAAAAACAGTAGAGTAGAAGAGTGCTCTTTTCTCAAAAGCAGAGTGTGTTTCTTGTAAGGCGAGCTAGCGATTGTTTCCCAGTCCTAAATGTAGTTGAGTCACATGCAGTTTCTGGTCCTACGAGCAAGAGTTGTTTTCTGGTAAGAAGAGTCACTATTGTGCTCCCACTGCCATACACAGTGCAAATAGCACTCGCTTCTGTTCCCAGTAAGTACAGTGTATTGGACTGAAGAGGAGCTACTGTTCTTGTCAGTTTCCTAAGCGGAGTTGAACTAGATATGGTCCGTGTGTGTAGGAAGCACAGTTCTTTTGTTCTGAGCAAGCTCACTGTTCTGGCCCTATAGGAAACACAGTAGAGTAGAAGAGGGCTCTTTTCTCAAAAGCAGAGTGTGTTTCTTGTAAGGCGAGCTAGCGTTTGTTTCCGAGTCCTAAATGGAGTTGAATCACATGCAGATTCTGGTCCTACGTGCAAGAGTTGTTTTCTGGTAAGAACAGTCACTATTGTGCTCCCATTGTCATACACAGGGCAAATAGCACTGGCGTCTGTTCCCAGCAAGTGCAGTGTTTTGGACTGAAGAGGAGCTACTGTTCTTGTCAGTTTCCTAAGCAGAATTGAACTAGATATTGCCCGTGTGTGTAGAAAGCACAGTTCGTTTGTTCTGAGCAAGCTCACTGTTCAAACTCCATAGGAAATGCAGTAGAGTAGAAGAGTGCTCTTTTCTCAAAAGCATAGTGTGTTTATTGTAAGGCGAGCTAGCGTTTGTTTCCCAGTCAGAAATGGATTTGGATCCCATGCAGTTTCTGGTCCTACTAGCAAGAGTTATTTTCTGGTAAGAAGAGTCACTATTACGCTCCCATTGCCATATACAGTGCAAATAGCACTCGCGTCTGTTCCCAGCAAGTACAGCGTATTACACTAAAGAGGAGCTACTGTTCTTGTCAGTTTCCTAAGCAGAGTGTGTTTCTTGTAAGGCGAGCTAGAGTTTGTTTCCCAGTCCTAAATGGAGTTGAATCACATGCAGTTTCTGGTCCTATGAGCAAGAGTTGTTCTCTGGTAAGAAGAGTCACTATTGTGCTCTCATTGTCTTACACAGGGCAAATATCACTGGCGTCGGTTCCCAGCATGTACAGTGTATTGGACTGAAGACGAGCTATTGTTCTTGTTGATTTTTTAAGCAGAGTTGAACTAGATAAGGCCCGTGTGCATAGGAAGCAGAGTTCTTTTGTTCTGAGAAAGCTCACTGTTTTGGCCCCATAGGAAACACAGTAGAGTAGAAGAGTGCTCTTTTCTCAAAAGCAGATTGTGTTTCTTGTAAGGCAAGCTAGCGTTTGTTTCCTAGTTCTAAATAAATTGAATCACATGCAGTTTCTGGTTCTCCCAGCAAGAGTTGTTTTCTGGTAAGAAGAGTCACTATTGTGCTCCCATTGTCATACACAGGGCAAGTAGCACTGGCGTCTGTTCCCAGCATGTACAGTGTATTGGACTGAAAAAGATCTACTGTTCTTGGCAGTTTCTTAAGCAGACTTAAAATAGATATGGCCCGTGTGTGTAGGAAGCACAGTTCTTTTGTTCTGTACAAGCTCATTGTTCTGAAACCACAGGAAACACAGTAGAGTAGAAGAGTGCTCTTTTCTCAAAAGCAGAGTGTGTTTCTTGTAAGGCGACCTAGTGTTTGTTTCCCAGTCCTAAATGGAGTTGAATCACATGCAGTTTCTGGTCCTATGAGCAAGAGTTATTTTCTGGTAAGAAGAGTCACTATTACGCTCCCATTGCCATATACAGTGCAAAAAGCACTCGCGTCTGTTCCCAGCAAGTACAGCATATTAGACTGAAGAGGAGCTACTGTTCTTGTCAGTTTCCTAAGCAGAGTGTGTTTCTTGTAAGGCGAGCTAGAGTTTGTTTCCCAGTCCTAAATGGAGTTGAATCACATGCAGTTTCTGGTCCTATGAGCAAGAGTTGTTCTCTGGAAGAAGAGTCACTATTGTGCTCTCATTGTCTTACACAGGGCAAATATCACTGGCGTCGGTTCCTAGAATGTACAGTGTATTGGACTGAAGACGAGCTATTGTTCTTGTCGATTTTTTAAGCAGAGTTGAACTAGATAAGGCCCGTGTGCATAGGAAGCAGAGTTCTTTTGTTCTGAGAAAGCTCACTGTTTTGGCCCCATAGGAAACACAGTAGAGTCGAAGTGTGCTCTTTTCTCAAAAGCAGAGTGTGTTTCTTGTAAGGCGAGCTAGCGTTTGTTTCCCAGTCCTAAATGGAGTTGAATCACATGCAGTTTCTGTTCCTACGAGCAAGAGTTGTTTTCTGGTAAGAAGAGTAACTATTGAGCTCCCTTTGTCATACACAGGGCATATAGCACTGATGTCTGTTCCCAGCATGTACAGTGTATTGGACTGAAGAGGATCTACCGTTCTTGTCAGGTTCTTAAGCAGAATTGAACTAGATATGGCCCGTGTGTGTAGGAAGCACAGTTCTTCCGTTCTGAGCAAGCTCACTGTTTGGAACCCACAGGAAAAACAGTAGAGTAGAAGAGTGCTCTTTTCTCAAAAGCAGAGTGTGTTTCTTGTAAGGCGAGCTAGCGATTGTTTCCCAGTCCTAAATGTAGTTGAGTCACATGCAGTTTCTGGTCCTACGAGCAAGAGTTGTTTTCTGGTAAGAAGAGTCACTATTGTGCTCCCACTGCCATACACAGCGCAAATAGCACTCGCTTCTGTTCCCAGTGAGTACAGTGTATTGGACTGAAGAGGAGCTACTGTTCTTGTAAGTTTCCTAAGCAGAGTTGAACTAGATATGGTCCGTGTGTGTAGGAAGCACAGTTCTTTTGTTCTGAGCAAGCTCACTGTTCGGACCAAATAGGAAACACAGTAGAGTAGACGAGTGCTCTTTTCTCAAAAGCAGAGTGTTTCTTGTAAAGCGAGCTAGTGTTTGTTTCCCAGTCAGAAATTGAATTGAATCTATGCAGTTTCTGGTCCTACGAGCTAGAGTTGTTTTCTGGTAAGAAGAGTCACTATTGCGCTCCCATTGCGATACACTGTGAAAATAGCACTCGCATCTGTTCCCAGCAAGTACAGTGTATTGGACTGAAGAGGATCTACTGTTCTTGTCAGTTTCCTAAGTAGAATTGAACTAGATATGCCCCCTGTGTGTAGGAAGCACAGTTCTTTTGTTCTGAGCAATCTCACTGTTCTGCCCCTATAGGAAACACAGTAGAATAGAAGAGTGCCCTTTTCTCAAAAGCGGAGTGTGTTTCTTGTAAGGCGAGCTAGCGTTTGTTTCCCAGTTCTAAATGGTGTTTAATCACATGCAGTTTCTGGTCCTATTAGCAAGAGTTGTTTTCTGGTAAGAAGAGTCACTATTGTGCTCCCATTGCGATACACAGTGCAAATAGCACTCGTGTCTGTTCCCAGCAAGTACTGTGTATTGGACTGAAGAGGAGCTATTGTTCTTTTCAGTTTCCCAAGCAGAGTTGAACTAGATATGGCCCGTGTGTGTAGGAAGCACAGTTCTTCCGTTCTGAGCAAGTCCACTGTTCTGGCCCTATAGGAATCACAGTAAAGTAGAAGAGTGCTCTTTTCTCAAAAGCAGAGTGTGTTTCTTGTAAGGCGAGCTAGCGTTTGTTTCCTAGTTCTAAATGGAGTTGAATCACATGCAGTTTCTGGTCCTCCGTGCAAGAGTTGTTTTCTGGTAAGAAGAGTCACTATTGCGCTCCCATTGTCATAAACAGGGCAAATAGCAGTGGCGTCGTTTCCCACCATGTACAGTGTATTGGACTGAAGAGAAGCTACTCTTCTTGTCAGTTTCCTAAGCAGAGTTGAACTAGATATGGCCCCTGTGTGTAGGAAGCACAATTCTTTTGTTCTGAGCAAGCTCACTGTTCGGACCTCATAGGAAACACCTTAGAGTAGAAGAGTGCTTTTTCTCAAAAGCAGAGTGTGATTCTTGTAAGGCGAGCTAGCGTTTGTTTCCGAGTCTTAAATGGAGTTGAATCACATGCAGTTTCTGGTCCTCCGAGCAAGAGTTATTTTCTGGTAAGAACAGTCACTATTGTGCTCCCATTGTCATACACAGGGCAAATAGCACTGGCGTCTCTTCCCAGCAAGCACAGTGTATTGGACTGAAGAGGAGCTACTGTTCTTGTCAGTTTCCTAAGAAGAATTGAACTAGATATTGCCCGTGTGTGTAGAAAGCACAGTTCTTTTGTTCTGAGCAAGCTCACTGTTCAAACTCCATAGGAAACGCAGTAGAGTAGAAGAGTGCTCTTTTCTCAAAAGCAGAGTGTGTTTCTTGTAGGGCGAGCTAGCGTTTGTTTCCCAGTCAGAAATGGAGTTGGATATCATGCAGTTTCTGGTCCTACGAGCAAGAGTTATTTTCTGGTAAGAAGAGTCACTATTGCGCTCCCATTGCCATATACAGTGCAAATAGCACTCGGGTCTGTTCCCAGCAAGTACAGCCTATTGGACTGAAGAGGAGCTACTGTTCTTGTCAGTTTCCTAAGCAGAGTGTGTTTCTTGTAAGGCGAGCTAGCGTTTGTTTCCCAGTCCTAAATGGAGTTGAATCACATGCAGTTTCTGGTCCTATGAGCAAGAGTTGTTCTCTGGTAAGAAGAGTCACTATTGTGCTCCCATTGTCTTACACAGGGCAAATATCACTGGCATCGGTTCCCAGCATGTACAGTGTATTGGACTGAAGACGAGCTATTGTTCTTGTCGGTTTTTTAAGCAGAGTTGAACTAGATAAGGCCCGTGTGCACAGGAAGCAGAGTTCTTTTGTTCTGAGAAAGCTTACTGTTCTGGCCCCATAGGAAACACAGTAGAGTAGAAGAGTGCTCTTTTCTCAAAAGCAGATTGTGTTTCTTGTAAGGCAAGCTAGCGTTTGTTTCCTATTTCTAAATAAATTGAATCACATGCAGTTTCTGGTCCTCCCAGCAAGAGTTGTTTTCTGGTAAGAAGAGTCACTATTGCGCTCCCATTGTCATACACAGGGCAAGTAGCACTGGCGTCTGTTCCCAGCATGTACAGTGTATTGGACTGAAAAGGATCTACTGTTCTTGTCTGTTTCTTAAGCAGACTTGAACTAGATATGGCCCGTGTGTGTAGGAAGCACAGTTCTTTTGTTCTGTACAAGCTCATTGTTCGGACACCATAGGAAACACAGTAGAGAAGAAGAGTGCTCTTTTCTCAAAAGCAGAGTGTGTTTCTTGTAAGGCGAGCATGCGTTTGTTTCCCAGTCATAAATGGAGTTGAGACACATGCAGTTTCTGGTCCTATGAGCAAGAGTTGTTTTCTGGTAAGAAGAGTCACTATTGCGCTCCCATTGTCACACACAGGGCAAATAGCACTGATGTCTGTTCCCAGCATGTACAGTATATTGGACTGAAGAGGATCTACTGTTCTTGTCAGTTTCCTAAGCAGAGTTGAACTAGATATGTCCCGTGTATGTAGGAAGCACAGTTCTTTTGTTCTGAGCAAGCTCACTGTTCTGGCCCTATAGGAAACACAGTAGAGTAGAAGAGTGCTCTTTTCTCAAAAGCAGAGTGTGTTTCTTGTAAGGCGAGCTAGCGTTTGTTTCCCAGTCCTAAATGGAGTTGAATCACATGCAGTTTCTGGTCCTATGTGCATGAGTTGTTTTCTTTTAAGAACAGTCACTATTGTGCTCCCATTGTCATACACAGGGCAAATAGCACTGGGGTCTGGTCCAAGGAAGTACAGTGTATTGGACTGAAAAGGATATGATATTCTTGTCAGTTTCTTAAGCAGACTTGAACTAGATATGGCTCGTGTGTTTAGGAAGCACAGTTCTTTTCTTCTGAGCAAGCTCATTGTTCGAACAACATAGGAAACACAGTAGAGTAGAAGAGTGCTCTTTTCTCAAAAGCAGAGTGTATTTCTTGTAAGGCAAGCTAGCGTTTGTTTCCCAGTGCTAAATGGAGTTGAATCACATGCAGTTTCTGGTCCTATGAGCAAGAGTTGTTTTCTGGTAAGGAAAGTCACTATTGCGCTCCCATTGACATACACAGTGCAAATAGCACTCGCGTCTGTTCCCAGCAAGTACAGTGTATTGGACTGAAGAAGAGCTACTGTTCTTGTCAGTTTCCTAAGCAGAGTTAAACTAGATATGGCCCGTGTTTGTACAATGCACAGTTCTTTTGTTCTGAGCAAGCTCTCTGTTCTGGCCCTATAGGAAACACAGTAGAGTAGAAGAGTGCTCTATTCTGAAAAGCAGAGTGTGTTTCTTGTAAGGCGAGCTAGCGTTTGTTTTCCAGTCCTAAATGGAGTTGAGTCACATGCAGTTTCTGTTCCTACGAGCAAGAGTTGTTTTCTGGTAAGAAGAGTCACTATTACGCTCCCATTGTCATACAAAGTGCAAATAGCACTTGCGTCTTTTCCCAGCATTTACAGTGTATTGGACTGAGGAGGATCTATTGTTGTCAGTTTCCTAAGCCAAATTGAATTAGACATGGCCGTGTGGTAGGAAGCACAGTTCTTTTGTTCTGAGCAAGCTAACTGTTCTGGCACTATTGGAAACACAGTAGAGTAGAAGAGTGCTCTTTTATCAAAAGCAGAGTGTGTTTCTTGTAAGGAGAGTTAGCGTTTGTTTCCCAGTCCTAAATGGAGTTGAATCACATGCAGTTTTTGGTCCTACAAGCAAGAGTTGTTTTCTGGTAAGGAAAGTCAATATTGCGCGCTCATTGCCATACACAGTCCAAATAGCTCTTGCGTCTCTTTCCAGCAAGTACAGTGTATTGGACTGAAGAGGAGCTGCTGTTCTTGTCAGTGTCCTAAGCAGAGTTGAACTAGATATGGCCCGTGTGTGTAGGAAGCACAGTTCTTTTGTTCTGAGCAAGCTCACTGTTCTGGCGCTATAGAAAACACAGTAGAGTAGAAGAGTGCTCTTTTCTCAAAAGCAGAGTGTGTTTCTTGTAAGGCGAGCTATTGTTTGTTTCCCAGTCCTAAATGGAGTTGAATCACATGCAGTTTCTGGTCCTATGAGTAAGAATTGTTTTCTGGTAAGAAGAGTCACTATTGTGCTCCAATTGCCATTCACAGTGCAAATAGGATCCGCGTCTGTTCCCAGCAAGTACACTGTATTGGACTGAAGAGGAGCTGCTGTTCTTGTCACTTTCCTAAGCAGAGTTGAACTAGATATGGCCCGTGTGTGTAGGAAGCAAAGTTCTTTTGTTCTGAGCAAGCTCAAATTTCGAACCCCATAGGAAACACAGTAGAGTAGAAGAGTGCTCTTTTCTCAAAAGCAGAGTGTGTTTCTTGTAAGGCGAGCTAGCATTTGTTTCCCAGTCCTAAATGGAGTTGAATCACATGCAGTTTCTGGTCCTACGAGCAAGAGTAGTTTTTTGGTAAGAAGAATCACTATTGTGCTCCCATTGCCATACAATTTGCAAATAGCACTTGCGTCTGTATCCAGCATGTACAGCGTATTGGACTGAAGAGGATCTACTGTTCTTTTCAGTTTCCTAAGCAGAGTTGAACTAGATATGGCCCGTGTGTGTAGGAAGCACAGTTCTTTTGTTCTGAGCAAGCTCACTGTTCGGACCCCATAGGAAACACAGTAGAGTAGAAGAGTGCTCTTTTCTCAAAAGCAGAGTGTGTTTCTTGTAAGGCGACCTAGCGTTTGTTTCGCAGTCCTAAATGGAGTTGAATCACATGCAGTTTCTGGTCATATGAGCAAGAGTTGTTTTCTGGGAAGAAGAGTCACTATTGCGCTCCCATTGTCACACACAGGGCAAATAGCACTGGCGTCTGTTCCCAGCATGTACAGTGTATTGGACTGAAGAGGTTCTACTGTTCTTGTCAGTTTCCTAAGCAGAATTGAACAAGATATGGCCCGTGTGTGTAGGAAGCACAGTTCTTTTGTTCTGAGCAAGCTCACATTTCGAACCCCATAGGAAACACAGTAGAGTAGAAGAGTGCATTTTTCTCAAAAGCAGAGTGTGTTTCTTGTAAGGCGAGCTAGCGTTTGTTTCACAGTCCTAAATGGAGTTGAATCACATGCAGTTTCCGTTCCTAGGAGCAAGAGATGTTTTCTGGTAAGGAAAGTCACTATTATGCTCCCATTGCCATACACAGTGCAAATAGCACTCGCGTCTGTTCCCAGCAAGTACAGTGTATTGGACTGAAGAGGAGCTACTGTTCTTGTCAGTTTCCTAAGCAGAATTGAACTAGATATGGCCCGTGTGTGTAGGAAGCACAGTTCTTTTGTTCTGAGCAAGGTCACTGTTTGGACCCCAAAGGAAACACAGTAGAGAGAAGAGTGCTCTTTTCTCAAAAGCAGAGTGTGTTTCTTGTAAGGCGAGCTAGCATTTGTTTCCCAGTCCTAAATGGAGTTGAATCACATGCAGTTTCTGGTCATACGAGCAAGAGTTGTTTTCTGGTAAGAAGAGTCACTATTGCGCTCCCATTGCCATACACAGTGCAAATAGCACTGGCGTCTGTACCCAGCATGTACAGTGTATTGGACTGAAGAGGATCTACTGTTCTTGTCAGTTTCCTAAGCAGAATTGAACTAGATATGGCCCGTGTGTGTAGGAAGCACAGTTCTATAGTTCTGAGCAAGCTCACTGTTCTGGCCCTATAGAAAACACAGTAGAGTAGAAGAGTGCTCTTTTCTCAAAAGCAGAGTCAGTTTTTTGTAAGGCGAGCTAGCGTTTGTTTCCCAGTCCTAAATGGAGTTGAATCACATGCAGTTTCTGGTCCTACGAGCAAGAGTTGTTTTCTGGTAAGGAAAGTCACTATTGAGCTACCATTGCCATACACAGTGCAAATAGCACTAGCGTCTGTTCCCAGCAAGTACAGTGTATTGGACTGAAGAGGAGCTACTGTTCTTGTCAGTTTCCTAAGCAGAATTGAACTAGATATGGCCCGTGTGTGTAGGAAGCAAAATTCTTTGTTCTGAGCAAGCTCACTGTTCGGACCCCATAGGAAACACAGTAGAGTAGAAGAGTGCTCTTTTCTTAAAAGCAGAGTGTGTTTCTTGTAAGGCGAGCTAGCGTTTGTTTCCCAGTCCTAAATGGAGTTGAATCACATGCAGTTTCTGGTCCTACGAGCAAGAGTTGTTTTTTGGTAAGAAGAGTCACTATTGTGCTCCCATTGCCATACAAAGTGCAAATAGCACTGGCGTCTATACCCAGCATGTACAGCATATTGGACTGAAGAGGATCTACTGTTCTTTTCAGTTTCCTAAGCAGAGTTGAACTAGATATGGCCCGTGTGTGTAGGAAGCACAGTTCTTTTGTTCTGAGCAAGCTCACTGTTCGGACCCCATAGGAAACACAGTAGAGTAGAAGAGTGCTCTTTTCTCAAAAGCAGAGTGTGTTTCTTGTAAGGCGACATAGCGTTCGTTTCCCAGTCCTAAATGGAGTTGAATCACATGCAGTTTCTGGTCATACGAGCAAGAGTTGTTTTCTGGGAAGAAGAGTCACTATTGCGCTCCCATTGTCACACACAGGGCAAATAGCACTGGCGTATGTTCCCAGCATGTACAGTCTATTGGACTGAAGAGGTTCTACTGTTCTTGTCAGTTTCCTAAGCAGAATTGAACAAGATATGGCCCGTGTGTGTAGGAAACACAGTTCTTTTGTTCTGAGCAAGCTCACATTTCGAAACCCATAGGAAACACAGTAGAGTAGAAGAGTGCTCTTTTCTCAAAAGCAGAGTGTGTTTCTTGTAAGGCGAGCTAGCGTTTTTTCCCAGTCCTAAATGGAGTTGAGACACATGCAGTTTCTGGTCCTACGAGCAAGAGTTGTTTTGGGGTAATAAGAGTCACTATTGCACTCCCATTGTCATACAGAGGGCAAATAGCACTGATGTCTGTTCCCAGCATGTACAGTGTATTGGACTGAACAGGATCTACTGTTCTTGTCAGTTTCCTAATCAGAGTTGAACTAGATATGGCCTGTGTGTGTAGGAAGCACAGTTCTTTTGTTCTGAGCAAGCTCACTGTTCTGGCCCTACAGGAAACACAGTAGAGTAGAAGAGTGCTCTTTTCTCAAAAGCAGAGTGTGTTTCTTGTAAGGTGAGCTAGCATTTGTTTCCTAGTCCTAAATGGAGTTGAATCACATGCAGTTTCTGGTCCTACGAGCAAGAGTTGTTTTCTGGTAAGAAGAGTCACTATTGCGCTCATATTGTCATACACAGGGCAAATAGCACTGGCATCTGTTCCCAGCAAGTACAGTGTATTGGACTGAAGAGGATCTACTGTTCTTGTCAGTTTCCTAAGCAGAATTGAACTAGATATGGCCCGTGTGTGTAGGAAGCACTGTTCTATTGTTCTGAGCAAGCTCACTGTTCTGGCCCTATAGGAAACACAGTAGAGTAGAAGAGTGCTCTTTTCTCAAAAGCAGAGTCAGTTTTTTGTAAGGCGAGCTAGCGTTTGTTTCCCAGTCCTAAATGGAGTTGAATCACATGCAGTTTCTGGTCCTACGAGCAAGAGTTGTTTTCTGGTAAGGAAAGTCACTATTGAGCTACCATTGCCATACACAGTGCAAATAGCACTAGCGTCTGTTCCCAGCAAGTACAGTGTATTGGACTGAAGAGGAGCTACTGTTCTTGTCAGTTTCCTAAGCAGAATTGAACTAGATATGGCCCGTGTGTGTAGGAAGCAAAATTCTTTTGTTCTGAGCAAGCTCACTGTTCGGACCCCATAGGAAACACAGTAGAGTAGAAGAGTGCTCTTTTCTTAAAAGTAGAGTGTGTTTCTTGTAAGGCGAGCTAGCGTTTGTTTCCCAGTCCTAAATGGAGTTGAATCACATGCAGTTTCTGGTCCTACGAGCAAGAGTTGTTTTTTGGTAAGAAGAGTCACTATTGTGCTCCCATTGCCATACAAAGTGCAAATAGCACTGGCGTCTATACCCAGCATGTACAGCATATTGGACTGAAGAGGATCTACTGTTCTTTTCAGTTTCCTAAGCAGAGTTGAACTAGATATGGCCCGTGTGTGTAGGAAGCACAGTTCTTTTGTTCTGAGCAAGCTCACTGTTCGGACCCCATAGGAAACACAGTAGAGTAGAAGAGTGCTCTTTTCTCAAAAGCAGAGTGTGTTTCTTGTAAGGCGACATAGCGTTCGTTTCCCAGTCCTAAATGGAGTTGAATCACATGCAGTTTCTGGTCATACGAGCAAGAGTTGTTTTCTGGGAAGAAGAGTCACTATTGCGCTCCCATTGTCACACACAGGGCAAATAGCACTGGCGTATGTTCCCAGCATGTACAGTCTATTGGACTGAAGAGGTTCTACTGTTCTTGTCAGTTTCCTAAGCAGAATTGAACAAGATATGGCCCGTGTGTGTAGGAAACACAGTTCTTTTGTTCTGAGCAAGCTCACATTTCGAAACCCATAGGAAACACAGTAGAGTAGAAGAGTGCTCTTTTCTCAAAAGCAGAGTGTGTTTCTTGTAAGGCGAGCTAGCGTTTTTTCCCAGTCCTAAATGGAGTTGAGACACATGCAGTTTCTGGTCCTACGAGCAAGAGTTGTTTTGGGGTAATAAGAGTCACTATTGCACTCCCATTGTCATACAGAGGGCAAATAGCACTGATGTCTGTTCCCAGCATGTACAGTGTATTGGACTGAACAGGATCTACTGTTCTTGTCAGTTTCCTAATCAGAGTTGAACTAGATATGGCCTGTGTGTGTAGGAAGCACAGTTCTTTTGTTCTGAGCAAGCTCACTGTTCTGGCCCTACAGGAAACACAGTAGAGTAGAAGAGTGCTCTTTTCTCAAAAGCAGAGTGTGTTTCTTGTAAGGTGAGCTAGCATTTGTTTCCTAGTCCTAAATGGAGTTGAATCACATGCAGTTTCTGGTCCTACGAGCAAGAGTTGTTTTCTGGTAAGAAGAGTCACTATTGCGCTCATATTGTCATACACAGGGCAAATAGCACTGGCATCTGTTCCCAGCAAGTACAGTGTATTGGACTGAAGAGGAGGTACTGTTCTTGTCAGTTTCCTAAGCAGAATTGAACTAGATATGGCCGTGTGTGTAGGAAGCACAGTTCTTTTGTTCTGAGCAAGGTCACTGTTCTGGCCCTATGGAAAATGCAGTAGAGTTGAGGAATGCTCTTTTCTGAAAAGCAGAGTGTGGTTCTTGTAAGGCGAGCTAGCATTTGTTTCCCAGTCCTAAATGGAGTTGAGACACATGCAGTTTCTGGTCCTACGAGCAAGAGTTGTTTTGGGGTAAGAAGAGTCACTATTGCACTCCCATTGTCATACAGAGGGCAAATAGCACTGATGTCTGTTCCCAGCATGTACAGTGTATTGGACTGAACAGGATCTACTGTTCTTGTCAGTTTCCTAATCAGAGTTGAACTAGATATGGCCTGTGTGTGTAGGAAGCACAGTTCTTTTGTTCTGAGCAAGCTCACTGTTCTGGCCCTACAGGAAACACAGTAGAGTAGAAGAGTGCTCTTTTCTCAAAAGCAGAGTGTGTTTCTTGTAAGGTGAGCTAGCATTTGTTTCCTAGTCCTAAATGGAGTTGAATCACATGCAGTTTCTGGTCCTCCGAGCAAGAGTTGTTTTCTGGTAAGAAGTGTCACTATTGCGCTCCCATTGTCATTCAGAGGGCAAATAGCACTGATGTCTGTTCCCAGCATTTACAGTGTATTGGACTGAAGAGGACCTACTGTTCTTGTCAATTTCCTAAGCAGAGTAGAACTAGATATGGCCCGTGTGTGTAGGATGCACAGTTCTTTTGTTCTGAGCAAGCTCACTGTTTGGAACCCATAGGAAAAACACTAGAGTAGAAGAGTGCTCTTTTCTCAAAAGCAGAGTGTGTTTCTTGTAAGGCGAGCTAGCGATTGTTTCCCAGTCCTAAATGGAGTTGAGTCACATGCAGTTTCTGGTCCTACGAGCAAGAGTTGTTTTCTGGTAAGAAGAGTCACTATTGTGCTCCCATTGCCATACACAGTGCAAATAGCACTCGCGTCTGTTCCCAGCAAGTACAGTGTATTGGACTGAAGAGGAGCTACTGTTCTTGTCAGTTTCCTAAGCGGAGTTGAACTAGATATGGTCCGTGTGTGTAGGAAGCACAGTTCTTTTGTTCTGAGCAAGCTCACTTTTCTGGCCCTATAGGAAACACAGTAGAGTAGAAGAGTGGTCTTTTCTCAAAAGCAGAGTGTGTTTCTTGTAAGGCGAGCTAGCGTTTGTTTCTGAGTCCTAAATGGAGTTGAATCACATGCAGTTTCTGGTCCTATGTGCAAGAGTTGTTTTCTGGTAAGAACAGTCACTATTGCGCTCCCATTGTCATACACAGGGCAAATAGCACTGGCGTCTGTTCCCAGCAAGTACAGTGTATTGGACTGAAGAGGAGCTACTGTTCTTGTCAGTTTCCTAAGCAGAATTGAACTAGATATTGCCCGTGTGTGTAGAAAGAACAGTTCTTTTGTTCTGAGCAAGCTCACTGTTCAAACTCCATAGGAAACGCAGTAGAGTAGAAGAGTGCTCTTTTCTCAACAGCAGAGTGTGTTTCTTGTAAGGCGAGCTAGCGTTTGTTTCCCAGTCAGAAATGGAGTTGGATCCCATGCAGTTTCTGGTCCTACCAGCAAGAGTTATTTTCTTGTAAGAAGAGTCACTATTGCGCTCCCATTGCCATATACAGTGCAAATAGCACTCGCGTCTGTTCCCAGCAAGTACAGCATATTGGACCTAAGAGGAGCTACTGTTCTTGTCAGTTTCCTAAGCAGAGTGTGTTTCTTGTAAGGCGAGCTAGCGTTTGTTTCCCAGTCCTAAATGGAGTTGAATCACATGCAGTTTCTGGTCCTCCCAGCAAGAGTTGTTTTCTGGTAAGAAGAGTCACTATTGCGCTCCCATTGTCGTACACAGGGCAAGTAGCACTGGCGTCTGTTCCCAGCATGTACAGTGTATTGGACTGAAAAGGATCTACTGTTCTTGTCAATTTCTTAAGCAGACTTGAACTAGATAGGGCCCGTGTGTGTAGAAAGCACAGTACTTTTGTTCTGTACAAGCTCATTGTTCGGACACCATAGGAAACACAGTAGAGTAGAAGAGTGCTCTTTTCTCAAAAGCAGAGTGTGTTTCTTGTAAGGCGAGCTAGTGTTTGTTTCCCAGTCCTAAATGGAGTTGAGTCACATGCAGTTTCTGGTCCTACGAGCAAGAGTTGTTTTCTGTTAAGAAGAGTCACTATTGTGCTCCCATTGCCATACACAGTGCAAATAGCACTCGCGTCTGTTCCCAGCAAGTACAGTGTATTGGATTGAAGAGGAGCTACTGTTCTTGTCAGTTTCCTAAGCGGAGTTGAACTAGATATGGTCCGTGGATGTAGGAAGCACAGTTCTTTTGTTCTGAGCAAGCTCACTGTTCTGGCCCTATAGGAAAAACAGTAGAGTAGAAGAGTGCTCTTTTCTCAAAAGCAGAGTGTATTTCTTGTAAGGGGAGCTAGCGTTTGTTTCCCAGTCCTAAATGGAGTTGAATCACATGAATTTTCTGGTCCTACGAGCAAGAGTTGTTCTCTGGTGAGAAGAGTCACTATTGTGCTCCAATTGCCATACACAGTGCAAATAGGATTCGAGGCTGTTCCCAGCAAGAACAGTGTATTGGACTGAAGAGGAGCTGCTGTTCTTGTCAGTTTCATAAGCAGAGTTGAACTAGATATGGCCCGTGTGTGTAGGAAGCACAGTTCTTTTGTTCTCAGCAAGATCACTGTTTGGCACCCATAGGAAACACAGTAGAGTAGACGAGTGCTCTTTTCTCAAAAGCAGAGTGTGTTTCTTGTAAAGCGAGCTAGCCTTTCTTTTCCAGTCCTAAATTGAGTTGAATCACATGCAGTTTTTGGTCCTACGAGCAAGAGTTGTTTTCTGGTAAGAAGAGTCACTATTGCGCTCCCATTGTCATACTCAGGGCAAAAAGCACTGGCGTCTGTTCCCAGCATGTATAGTGTATTGGACTGAAGAGGAGATACTGTTCTTGTCAGTTTCCTAAGCAGAGTTGAACTAGATATGGCCCGTGTGCGTAGGAAGCACAGTTCTTTTGTTCTGAGCAAGCTCACTGTTCTGGCCCTATAGGAAACACAGTAGAGTAGAAGAGTGCTCTTTTCTCAAAAGCAGAGTGTGTTTCTTGTAAGGCGAGCTATTGTTTTTTTCCCAGTCAGAAATGGAGTTGAATCCCATGCAGTTTCTGGTCCTACTAGCAAGAGTGTTTTCTGATAAGTAGAGTCACTATTTTGCTCCCATTGCCATACACAGGGCAAATAGGACTGGTGTCTGTTCCGAGCATGTACAGTGTATTGGACTGAAGAGGATCTACTGTTCTTGTCAGTTTCCTAAGCAGAGTTGAACTAGATATTGCCCGTGTGTGTAGGAAGCACAGTTCTTTTGTTCTGAGCAAGCTCACTGTTCTGGCCCTATAGGATACACAGTAGAGTACAAGAGTGCTCTTTTCTCAAAAGCAGAGTGTGTTTCTTGTAAGGCGAGCTAGAGTTTGTTTCCCAGTTCTAAATGGAGTTGAATCACATGCAGTTTTCGGCCCTACGAGCAAGAGTTGTTTTCTGGTAAGGAAAGTCACTATTGTGCTCCCATTTCCATATACAGTGCAAATAGCACTCGCGTCTGTTAACAGCAAGTACAGCGTATTGGACTGAAGAGGAGCTACTGTTCTTGTCAGTTTCCTAAGCAGAGTTGAACTAGATATGGCCGGTGTGTGTAGGAAGCACAGTTCTTTTGTTCTGAGCAAGCTCACTGTTCGGACCCCTTAGGAAACAGTAGAGTAGAAGAGTGCTCTTTTCTCAAAAGCAGAGTGTGTTTCTTGTAAGGAGAGCTAGCGTTTGTTTCCCAGTCCTAAATGTGGTTGAATCACATGCAGTTACTGGTCCTACGAGGAAGAGTTGTTTTCTGGTAAGAATAGTCACTATTGCGCTCCCATTTCCATACACAGTGTAAATAGCACTTGCGTCTGTTCCCAGCAAGTACAGTGTATTGGACTGAAGAGGAGCTACTGTTCTTGGCAGTTTCCTAAGCAGAGTTGAACTAGATATGCCCCATGTGTGTAGGATGCACAGTTCTTTTGTTCTGAGCAAGCTCCCTGTTCAGACACCATAGGAAACACAGTAGAGTCGAAGTGTGCTCTTTTCTCAAAAGCAGAGTGTGTTTCTTGTAAGGCGAGCTAGCGTTTGTTTCCCAGTCCTAAATGGAGTTGAATCACATGCAGTTTCTGGTCCTACGAGCAAGAGTTGTTTTCTGGTAAGCAGAGTAACTATTGAGCTCCCTTTGTCATATACAGGGCATATAGCACTGATGTCTGTTCCCAGCATGTACAGTGTATTGGACTGAAGAGGATCTACCGTTCTTGTCAGGTTCTTAAGCAGAATTGAACTAGATATGGCCCGTGTGTGTAGGAAGCACAGTTCTTTCGTTCTGAGCAAGCTCACTGTTTGGAACCCATAGGAAAAACAGTAGAGTAGAAGAGTGCTCTTTTCTCAAAAGCAGAGTGTGTTTCTTGTAAGGCGAGCTAGCGATTGTTTCCCAGTCCTAAATGGAGTTGAGTCACATGCAGTTTCTGGTCCTACGAGCAAGAGTTGTTTTCTGGTAAGAAGAGTCACTATTGTGCTCCCATTGCCATACACAGTGCAAATAGCACTTGCGTCTGTCCCCAGCAAGTACAGTGTATTGGACTGAAGAGGAGCTACTGTTCTTGTCAGTTTCCTAAGCGGAGTTGAACTAGATATGGTCCGTGTGTGTAGGAAGCACAGTTCTTTTGTTCTGAGCAAGCTGACTGTTCTGGCCCTATAGGAAACACAGTAGAGTAGAAGAGTGCTCTTTTCTCAAAAGCAGAGTGTGTTTCTTGTAAGGCGAGCTAGCATTTGTTTCCGAGTCCTAAATGGAGTTGAATCACATGCAGTTTCTGGTCCTACGTGCAAGAGTTGTTTTCTGGTAAGAACAGTCACTATTGTGCTCCCATTGTCATACACAGGGCAAATAGCACTGGCGTCTGTTCCCAGCAAGTACAGTGAAATGGACTGAAGAGGAGCTACTGTTCTTGTCAGTTTCCTAAGCAGAATTGAACTAGATATTGCCCGTGTGTGTAGAAAGCACAGTTCGTTTGTTCTGAGCAAGCTCACTGTTCAAACTCCATAGGAAATGCAGTAGAGTAGAAGAGTGCTCTTTTCTCAAAAGCATAGTGTGTTTCTTGTAAGGCGAGCTAGCGTTTGTTTCCCAGTCAGAAATGGATTTGGATCCCATGCAGTTTCTGGTCCTACGAGCAAGAGTTATTTTCTGGTAAGAAGAGTCACTATTACGCTCCCATTGCCATATACAGTGCAAATAGCACTCGCGTCTGTTCCCAGCAAGTACAGAGTATTACACTAAAGAGGAGCTACTGTTCTTGTCAATTTCCTAAGCAGAGTGTGTTTCTTGTAAGGCGAGCTAGAGTTTGTTTCCCAGTCCTAAATGGAGTTGAATCACATGCAGTTTCTGGTCCTATGAGCAAGAGTTGTTCTCTGGTAAGAAGAGTCACTATCGTGCTCTCATTGTCTTACACAGGGCAAATATCACTGGCGTCGGTTCCTAGAATGTACAGTGTATTGGACTGAAGACGAGCTATTGTTCTTGTCGATTTTTTAAGCAGAGTTGAACTAGATAAGTCCCGTGTGCATAGGAAGCAGAGTTCTTTTGTTCTGAGAAAGCTCACTGTTTTGGCCCCATAGGAAACACAGTAGAGTAGAAGAGTGCTCTTTTCTCAAAAGCAGATTGTGTTTCTTGTAAGGCAAGCTAGCGTTTGTTTCCTAGTTCTAAATAAATTGAATCACATGCAGTTTCTGGTTCTCCCAGCAAGAGTTGTTTTCTGGTAAGAAGAGTCACTATTGTGCTCCCATTGTCATACACAGGGCAAGTAGCACTGGCCTCTTCCCAGCATGTACAGTGTATTGGACTGAAAAGGATCTACTGTTCTTGTCAGTTTCTTAAGCAGACTTGAAATAGATATGGCCTGTGTGTGTAGGAAGCACAGTTCTTTTGTTCTGTACAAGCTCATTGTTCGGAAACCACAGGAAACACAGTAGAGTAGAAGAGTGCTCTTTTCTCAAAAGCAGAGTGTGTTTCTTCTAAGGCGAGCTAGCCTTTGTTTCCCAGTCCTAAATGGAGTTGAATCACATGAAGTTTCTGGTCCTACGAGCAAGAGTTGTTCTCTGGTAAGAAGAGTCACTATTGTGCTCCATTTGCCATACACAGTGCAAATAGGATTCGCGGCTGTTCCCAGCAAGTACAGTGTATTGGACTGAAGAGGAGCTGCTGTTCTTGTCAGTTTCCTAAGCAGAGTTGAACTAGATATGGCCCGTGTGTGTAGGGAACACAGTTCTTTTGTTCTGAGCGAGATCACTGTTTGGCACCCATAGGAAACACAGTAGAGTAGACGAGTGCTCTTTTCTCAAAAGCAGAGTGTGTTTCTTGAAAAGCGAGCTAGCCTTCGTTTTCCAGTCCTAAATTGAGTTGAATCACATGCAGTTTTTGGTCCTAAGAGGAAGAGTTGTTTTCTGGTAAGAAGAGTCACTATTGCGCCCCTAATGCCATACACAGTGCAAATAGCACTGGCGTCTGTACCCAGCAAGTACAGTGTATTGGACTGAAGAGGAGCTACTGTTCTTGTGAGTTTCCTAAGCAGAGTTGAACTAGATATGCCCCATGTGTGTAGGATGCACAGTTCTTTTGTTCTGAGCAACCTCCCTGTTAGGACCCCATAGGAAACACAGTAGAGTCAAAGAGTGCTCTTTTCTCAAAAGCAGAGTGTGTTTCTTGTAAGGCGAGCTAGCGTTTGTTTCCCAGTCCTAAATGGAGTTGAATCACATGCAGTTTCTGGTCCTACGAGCAAGAGTTGTTTTCTGGTAAGAAGAGTCAATATTGAGCTCCCTTTGTCATACACAGGGCATATAGCACTGATGTCTGTTCCCAGCATGTACAGTGTATTGGACTGAAGAGGATCTACTGTTCTTGTCAGGTTCTTAAGCAGAATTGAACTAGATATGGCCCATGTGTGTAGGAAGCACAGTTCTTTTGTTCTGAGCAAGCTCACTGTTTGGAACCCATAGGAAAAACAGTAGAGTAGAAGAGTGCTCTTTTCTCAAAAGCAGAGTGTGTTTCTTGTAAGTCGAGCTAGCGATTGTTTCCCAGTCCTAAATGGAGTTGAGTCACATGCAATTTCTGGTCCTACGAGCAAGAGTTGTTTTCTGGTAAGAAGAGTCACTACTGTGCTCCCATTGCCATACACAGTGCAAATAGCACTCGCGTCTGTTCCCAGCAAGTACAGTGTATTGGACTGAAGAGGAGCTAAAGTTCTTGTCAGTTTCCTAAGCGGAGTTGAACTAGATATGGTCCGTGTGTGTAGGAAGCACAGTTCTTTTGTTCTGAGCAAGCTCACTTTTCTGGCCCTATAGGAAACACAGTAGAGTAGAAGAGTGGTCTTTTCTCAAAAGCAGAGTGTGTTTCTTGTAAGGCGAGCTAGCGTTTGTTTCCGAGTCCTAAATGGAGTTGAATCACATGCAGTTTCTGGTCCTATGTGCAAGAGTTGTTTTCTGGTAAGAACAGTCACTATTGTGCTCCCATTGTCATACACAGGGCAAATAGCACTGGCGTCTGTTCCCAGCAAGTACAGTGTATTGGACTGAAGAGGAGCTACTGTTCTTGTCAGTTTCCTAAGCAGAATTGAACTAGATATTGCCCGTGTGTGTAGAAAGCACAGTTCTTTTGTTCTGAGCAAGCTCACTGTTCAAACTCCATAGGAAATGCAGTAGAGTAGAAGAGTGCTCTTTTCTCAACAGCAGATTGTGTTTCTTGTAAGGCGAGCTAGCGTTTGTTTCCCAGTCAGAAATGGAGTTGGATCCCATGCAGTTTCTGGTCCTACGAGCAAGAGTTATTTTCTGGTAAGAAGAGTCACTGTTGTGCTCCCATTGCCATATACAGTGCAAATAGCACTCGCGTCTGTTCCCAGCAAGTACAGCGTATTGGACTGAAGAGGAGCTACTGTTCTTGTCAGTTTCCTAAGCAGAGTGTGTTTCTTGTAAGGCGAGCTAGCGTTTGTTTCCCAGTCCTAAATGGAGTTGAATCACATGCAGTTTCTGGTCCTCCCAGCAAGAGTTGTTTTCTGGTAAGAAGAGTCACTATTGCGCTCCCATTGTCATACACAGGGCAAGTAGCACCTGCGTCTGTTCCCAGCATGTACAGTGTATTGGACTGAAAAGGATCTACTGTTCTTGTCAGTTTCTTAAGCAGACTTGAACTAGATATGGCCTGTGTGTGTGTAGGAAGCACAGTACTTTTGTTCTGTACAAGCTCATTGTTCGGACACCATAGGAAACACAGTAGAGTAGAAGAGTGCTCTTTTCTCAAAAGCAGAGTGTGTTTCTTGTAAGGCGAGCTAGTGTTTGTTTCCCAGTCCTAAATGGAGTTGAGTCACATGCAGTTTCTGGTCCTACGAGCAAGAGTTGTTTTCTGTTAAGAAGAGTCACTATTGTGCTCCCATTGCCATACACAGTGCAAATAGCACTCGCGTCTGTTCCCAGCAAGTACAGTGTATTGGATTGAAGAGGAGCTACTGTTCTTGTCAGTTTCCTAAGCGGAGTTGAACTAGATATGCTCCGTGTATGTAGGAAGCACAGTTCTTTTGTTCTGAGCAAGCTCACTGTTCGGACCCCTTAGGAAACAGTAGAGTAGAAGAGTGCTCTTTTCTCAAAAGCAGAGTGTGTTTCTTGTAAGGAGAGCTAGCGTTTGTTTCCCAGTCCTAAATGTGGTTGAATCACATGCAGTTACTGGTCCTACGAGGAAGAGTTGTTTTCTGGTAAGAATAGTCACTATTGCGCTCCCATTGCCATACACAGTGTAAATAGCACTTGCGTCTGTTCCCAGCAAGTACAGTGTATTGGACTGAAGAGGAGCTACTGTTCTTGTCAGTTTCCTAAGCAGAGTTGAACTAGATATGCCCCATGTGTGTAGGATGCACAGTTCTTTTGTTCTGAGCAAGCTCCCTGTTCAGACACCATAGGAAACACAGTAGAGTAGAAGAGTGCTCTTTTCTCAAAAGCAGAGTGTGTTTCTTGTAAGGCGAGCTAGCGTTTGTTTCCGAGTCTTAAATGGAGTTGAATCACATGCAGTTTCTGGTCCTACGTGCAAGAGTTGTTTTCTGGTAAGAACAGTCACTATTGTGCTCCCATTGTCATACACAGGGCAAATAGCACTGGCGTCTGTTCCCAGCAAGTACAGCGTATTAGACTGAAGAGGAGCTACTGTTCTTGTCAGTTTCCTAAGCAGAGTGTGTTTCTTGTAAGGCGAGCTAGCGTTTGTTTCCGAGTCCTAAATGGAGTTGAATCACATGCAGTTTCTGGTCCTATGAGCAAGAGTTATTTTCTGGTAAGAAGAGTCACTATTACGCTCCCATTGCCATATACAGTGCAAAAAGCACTCGCGTCTGTTCCCAGCAAGTACAGCATATTAGACTGAAGAGGAGCTACTGTTCTTGTCAGTTTCCTAAGCAGAGTGTGTTTCTTGTAAGGCGAGCTAGAGTTTGTTTCCCAGTCCTAAATGGCGTTGAATCACATGCAGTTTCTGGTCCTATGAGCAAGATTTGTTCTCTGGAAGAAGAGTCACTATTGTGCTCTCATTGTCTTACACAGGGCAAATATCACTGGCATCGGTTCCCAGCATGTACAGTGTATTGGACTGAAGTCGAGCTATTGTTCTTGTCGATTTTTTAAGCAGAGTTGAACTAGATAAGGCCCGTGTGCATAGGAAGCAGAGTTCTTTTGTTCTGAGAAAGCTCACTGTTTTGGCCCCATAGGAAACACAGTAGAGTCGAAGTGTGCTCTTTTCTCAAAAGCAGAGTGTGTTTCTTGTAAGGCGAGCTAGCGTTTGTTTCCCAGTCCTAAATGGAGTTGAATCACATGCAGTTTCTGTTCCTACGAGCAAGAGTTGTTTTCTGGTAAGAAGAGTAACTATTGAGCTCCCTTTGTCATACACAGGGCATATAGCACTGATGTCTGTTCCCAGCATGTACAGTGTATTGGACTGAAGAGGATCTACCGATCTTGTCAGGTTCTTAAGCAGAATTGAACTAGATATGGCCCGTGTGTGTAGGAAGCACAGTTCTTCCGTTCTGAGCAAGCTCACTGTTTGGAACCCACAGGAAAAACAGTAGAGTAGAAGAGTGCTCTTTTCTCAAAAGCAGAGTGTGTTTCTTGTAAGGCGAGCTAGCGATTGTTTCCCAGTCCTAAATGTAGTTGAGTCACATGCAGTTTCTGGTCCTACGAGCAAGAGTTGTTTTCTGGTAAGAAGAGTCACTATTGTGCTCCCACTGCCATACACAGTGCAAATAGCACTCGCTTCTGTTCCCAGTAAGTACAGTGTATTGGACTGAAGAGGAGCTACTGTTCTTGTCAGTTTCCTAAGCGGAGTTGAACTAGATATGGTCCGTGTGTGTAGGAAGCACAGTTCTTTTGTTCTGAGCAAGCTCACTGTTCTGGCCCTATAGGAAACACAGTAGAGTAGAAGAGGGCTCTTTTCTCAAAAGCAGAGTGTGTTTCTTGTAAGGCGAGCTAGCGTTTGTTTCCGAGTCCTAAATGGAGTTGAATCACATGCAGATTCTGGTCCTACGTGCAAGAGTTGTTTTCTGGTAAGAACAGTCACTATTGTGCTCCCATTGTCATACACAGGGCAAATAGCACTGGCGTCTGTTCCCAGCAAGTGCAGTGTTTTGGACTGAAGAGGAGCTACTGTTCTTGTCAGTTTCCTAAGCAGAATTGAACTAGATATTGCCCGTGTGTGTAGAAAGCACAGTTCGTTTGTTCTGAGCAAGCTCACTGTTCAAACTCCATAGGAAATGCAGTAGAGTAGAAGAGTGCTCTTTTCTCAAAAGCATAGTGTGTTTATTGTAAGGCGAGCTAGCGTTTGTTTCCCAGTCAGAAATGGATTTGGATCCCATGCAGTTTCTGGTCCTACTAGCAAGAGTTATTTTCTGGTAAGAAGAGTCACTATTACGCTCCCATTGCCATATACAGTGCAAATAGCACTCGCGTCTGTTCCCAGCAAGTACAGCGTATTACACTAAAGAGGAGCTACTGTTCTTGTCAGTTTCCTAAGCAGAGTGTGTTTCTTGTAAGGCGAGCTAGAGTTTGTTTCCCAGTCCTAAATGGAGTTGAATCACATGCAGTTTCTGGTCCTATGAGCAAGAGTTGTTCTCTGGTAAGAAGAGTCACTATTGTGCTCTCATTGTCTTACACAGGGCAAATATCACTGGCGTCGGTTCCCAGCATGTACAGTGTATTGGACTGAAGACGAGCTATTGTTCTTGTTGATTTTTTAAGCAGAGTTGAACTAGATAAGGCCCGTGTGCATAGGAAGCAGAGTTCTTTTGTTCTGAGAAAGCTCACTGTTTTGGCCCCATAGGAAACACAGTAGAGTAGAAGAGTGCTCTTTTCTCAAAAGCAGATTGTGTTTCTTGTAAGGCAAGCTAGCGTTTGTTTCCTAGTTCTAAATAAATTGAATCACATGCAGTTTCTGGTTCTCCCAGCAAGAGTTGTTTTCTGGTAAGAAGAGTCACTATTGTGCTCCCATTGTCATACACAGGGCAAGTAGCACTGGCGTCTGTTCCCAGCATGTACAGTGTATTGGACTGAAAAAGATCTACTGTTCTTGGCAGTTTCTTAAGCAGACTTGAAATAGATATGGCCCGTGTGTGTAGGAAGCACAGTTCTTTTGTTCTGTACAAGCTCATTGTTCTGAAACCACAGGAAACACAGTAGAGTAGAAGAGTGCTCTTTTCTCAAAAGCAGAGTGTGTTTCTTGTAAGGCGACCTAGTGTTTGTTTCCCAGTCCTAAATGGAGTTGAATCACATGCAGTTTCTGGTCCTATGAGCAAGAGTTATTTTCTGGTAAGAAGAGTCACTATTACGCTCCCATTGCCATATACAGTGCAAAAAGCACTCGCGTCTGTTCCCAGCAAGTACAGCATATTAGACTGAAGAGGAGCTACTGTTCTTGTCAGTTTCCTAAGCAGAGTGTGTTTCTTGTAAGGCGAGCTAGAGTTTGTTTCCCAGTCCTAAATGGAGTTGAATCACATGCAGTTTCTGGTCCTATGAGCAAGAGTTGTTCTCTGGAAGAAGAGTCACTATTGTGCTCTCATTGTCTTACACAGGGCAAATATCACTGGCGTCGGTTCCTAGAATGTACAGTGTATTGGACTGAAGACGAGCTATTGTTCTTGTCGATTTTTTAAGCAGAGTTGAACTAGATAAGGCCCGTGTGCATAGGAAGCAGAGTTCTTTTGTTCTGAGAAAGCTCACTGTTTTGGCCCCATAGGAAACACAGTAGAGTCGAAGTGTGCTCTTTTCTCAAAAGCAGAGTGTGTTTCTTGTAAGGCGAGCTAGCGTTTGTTTCCCAGTCCTAAATGGAGTTGAATCACATGCAGTTTCTGTTCCTACGAGCAAGAGTTGTTTTCTGGTAAGAAGAGTAACTATTGAGCTCCCTTTGTCATACACAGGGCATATAGCACTGATGTCTGTTCCCAGCATGTACAGTGTATTGGACTGAAGAGGATCTACCGTTCTTGTCAGGTTCTTAAGCAGAATTGAACTAGATATGGCCCGTGTGTGTAGGAAGCACAGTTCTTCCGTTCTGAGCAAGCTCACTGTTTGGAACCCACAGGAAAAACAGTAGAGTAGAAGAGTGCTCTTTTCTCAAAAGCAGAGTGTGTTTCTTGTAAGGCGAGCTAGCGATTGTTTCCCAGTCCTAAATGTAGTTGAGTCACATGCAGTTTCTGGTCCTACGAGCAAGAGTTGTTTTCTGGTAAGAAGAGTCACTATTGTGCTCCCACTGCCATACACAGCGCAAATAGCACTCGCTTCTGTTCCCAGTGAGTACAGTGTATTGGACTGAAGAGGAGCTACTGTTCTTGTAAGTTTCCTAAGCAGAGTTGAACTAGATATGGTCCGTGTGTGTAGGAAGCACAGTTCTTTTGTTCTGAGCAAGCTCACTGTTCTGGCCCTATAGGAAACACAGTAGAGTAGAAGAGGGCTCTTTTCTCAAAAGCAGAGTGTGTTTCTTGTAAGGTGAGCTAGCGTTTGTTTCCGAGTCCTAAATGGAGTTGAATCACATGCAGATTCTGGTCCTACGTGCAAGAGTTGTTTTCTGGTAAGAACAGTCACTATTGTGCTCCCATTGTCATACACAGGGCAAATAGCACTGGCGTCTGTTCCCAGCAAGTACAGTGTTTTGGACTGAAGAGGAGCTACTGTTCTTGTCAGTTTCCTAAGCAGAATTGAACTAGATATTGCCCGTGTGTGTAGAAAGCACAGTTCGTTTGTTCTGAGCAAGCTCACTGTTCAAACTCCATAGGAAATGCAGTAGAGTAGAAGAGTGCTCTTTTCTCAAAAGCATAGTGTGTTTATTGTAAGGCGAGCTAGCGTTTGTTTCCCAGTCAGAAATGGATTTGGATCCCATGCAGTTTCTGGTCCTACGAGCAAGAGTTATTTTCTGGTAAGAAGAGTCACTATTACGCTCCCATTGCCATATACAGTGCAAATAGCACTCGCGTCTGTTCCCAGCAAGTACAGCGTATTACACTAAAGAGGAGCTACTGTTCTTGTCAGTTTCCTAAGCAGAGTGTGTTTCTTGTAAGGCGAGCTAGAGTTTGTTTCCCAGTCCTAAATGGAGTTGAATCACATGCAGTTTCTGGTCCTATGAGCAAGAGTTGTTCTCTGGTAAGAAGAGTCACTATTGTGCTCTCATTGTCTTACACAGGGCAAATATCACTGGCGTCGGTTCCCAGCATGTACAGTGTATTGGACTGAAGACGAGCTATTGTTCTTGTCGATTTTTTAAGCAGAGTTGAACTAGATAAGGCCCGTGTGCATAGGAAGCAGAGTTCTTTTGTTCTGAGAAAGCTCACTGTTTTGGCCCCATAGGAAACACAGTAGAGTAGAAGAGTGCTCTTTTCTCAAAAGCAGATTGTGTTTCTTGTAAGGCAAGCTAGCGTTTGTTTCCTAGTTCTAAATAAATTGAATCACATGCAGTTTCTGGTTCTCCCAGCAAGAGTTGTTTTCTGGTAAGAAGAGTCACTATTGTGCTCCCATTGTCATACACAGGGCAAGTAGCACTGGCGTCTGTTCCCAGCATGTACAGTGTATTGGACTGAAAAGGATCTACTGTTCTTGGCAGTTTCTTAAGCAGACTTGAAATAGATATGGCCCGTGTGTGTAGGAAGCACAGTTCTTTTGTTCTGTACAAGCTCATTGTTCGGAAACCACAGGAAACACAGTAGAGTAGAAGAGTGCTCTTTTCTCAAAAGCAGAGTGTGTTTCTTGTAAGGCGACCTAGTGTTTGTTTCCCAGTCCTAAATGGAGTTGAGTCACATGCAGTTTCTGGTCCTACGAGCAAGAGTTGTTTTCGGTAAGAAGAGTCACTATTGTGCTCCAATTGCAATACACAGTGCAAATAGCACTCGCGTCTGTTCCCAGCAAGTACAGTGTATTGGATTGAAGAGGAGATACTGTTCTTGTCAGTTTCCTAAGCGGAGTTGAACTAGATATGGTCCGTGTATGTAGGAAGCACAGTTCTTTTGTTCTGAGCAAGCTCACTGTTCTGACCCTATAGGAAACACAGTAGAGTAGAAGAGTGCTCTTTTCTCAAAAGCAGAGTGTGTTTCTTGTAAGGCGAGCTAGCGTTTGTTTCCCAGTCCTAAATGGAGTTGAATCACATGAAGTTTCTGGTCCTACGAGCAAGAGTTGTTCTCTGGTAAGAAGAGTCACTATTGTGCTCCAATTGCCATACACAGTGCAAATACGATTCGCGGCTGTTCCCAGCAAGTACAGTGTATTGGACTGAAGAGGAGCTGCTGTTCTTGTCAGTTTCATAAGCAGAGTTGAACTAGATATGGCCCGTGTGTGTAGGAAGCACAGTTCTTTTGTTCTGAGCAAGATCACTGTTTGGCACCCATAGGAAACACAGTAGAGTAGACGAGTGCTCTTTTCTCAAAAGCAGAGTGTGTTTCTTGTAAAGCGAGCTAGCCTTGTTTTCCAGTCCTAAATTGAGTTGAATCACATGCAGTTTTTGGTCCTACGAGCAAGAGTTGTTTTCTGGTAAGAAGAGTCACTATTGCGCTCCCATTGTCATACTCAGGTCAAAAAGCACTGGTGTCTGTTCCTAGCATGTATAGTGTATTGGACTGAAGAGGAGCTACTGTTCTTGTCAGTTTCCTAAGCAGAGTTGAACTAGATATAGCCCGTGTGCGTAGGAAGCACAATTCTTTTATTCTGAGCAAGCTCACTGTTCTGGCCCTATAGGAAACACAGTAGAGTACAAGAGTGCTCTTTTCTCAAAAGCAGAGTGTGTTTCTTGTAAGGCGAGCTAGAGTTTGTTTCCCAGTTCTAAATAGAGTTGAATCACATGCAGTTTTCGGTCCTACGAGGAAGAGCTGTTTTCTGGTAAGGAAAGTCACTATTGTTCTCCCATTTCCATATACAGTGCAAATCGCACTCGCGTCTGTTCCCAGCAAGTACAGCGTATTGGACTGAAGAGGAGCTACTGTTCTTGTCAGTTTCCTAAGCAGAGTTGAACTAGATATGGCCCGTGTGTGTAGGAAGCACAGTTCTTTTGTTCTGAGCAAGCTCACTGTTCGGACCAAATAGGAAACACAGTAGAGTAGAAGAGTGCTCTTTTCTCAAAAGCAGAGTGTTTCTTGTAAAGCGAGCTAGTGTTTGTTTCCCAGTCAGAAATTGAATTGAATCTATGCAGTTTCTGGTCCTACGAGCTAGAGTTGTTTTCTGGTAAGAAGAGTCACTATTGCGCTCCCATTGCGATACACTGTGAAAATAGCACTCGCATCTGTTCCCAGCAAGTACAGTGTATTGGACTGAAGAGGATCTACTGTTCTTGTCAGTTTCCTAAGTAGAATTGAACTAGATATGCCCCCTGTGTGTAGGAAGCACATTTCTTTTGTTCTGAGCAATCTCACTGTTCTGCCCCTATAGGAAACACAGTAGAATAGAAGAGTGCCCTTTTCTCAAAAGCGGAGTGTGTTTCTTGTAAGGCGAGCTAGCGTTTGTTTCCCAGTTCTAAATGGTGTTTAATCACATGCAGTTTCTGGTCCTATGAGCAAGAGTTGTTTTCTGGTAAGAAGAGTCACTATTGTGCTCCCATTGCGATACACAGTGCAAATAGCACTCGTGTCTGTTCCCAGCAAGTACTGTGTATTGGACTGAAGAGGAGCTATTGTTCTTTTCAGTTTCCCAAGCAGAGTTGAACTAGATATGGCCCGTGTGTGTAGGAAGCACAGTTCTTCCGTTCTGAGCAAGTCCACTGTTCTGGCCCTATAGGAATCACAGTAAAGTAGAAGAGTGCTCTTTTCTCAAAAGCAGAGTGTGTTTCTTGTAAGGCGAGCTAGCGTTTGTTTCCTAGTTCTAAATGGAGTTGAATCACATGCAGTTTCTGGTCCTCCGTGCAAGAGTTGTTTTCTGGTAAGAAGAGTCACTATTGCGCTCCCATTGTCATAAACAGGGCAAATAGCAGTGGCGTCGTTTCCCACCATGTACAGTGTATTGGACTGAAGAGAAGCTACTCTTCTTGTCAGTTTCCTAAGCAGAGTTGAACTAGATATGGCCCCTGTGTGTAGGAAGCACAATTCTTTTGTTCTGAGCAAGCTCACTGTTCGGACCTCATAGGAAACACCTTAGAGTAGAAGAGTGCTTTTTCTCAGAAGAAGAGTGTGATTCTTGTAAGGCGAGCTAACGTTTGTTTCCGAGTCTTAAATGGAGTTGAATCACATGCAGTTTCTGGTCCTCCGAGCAAGAGTTATTTTCTGGTAAGAACAGTCACTATTGTGCTCCCATTGTCATACACAGGGCAAATAGCACTGGCGTCTCTTCCCAGCAAGCACAGTGTATTGGACTGAAGAGGAGCTACTGTTCTTGTCAGTTTCCTAAGAAGAATTGAACTAGATATTGCCCGTGTGTGTAGAAAGCACAGTTCTTTTGTTCTGAGCAAGCTCACTGTTCAAACTCCATAGGAAACGCAGTAGAGAAGAAGAGTGCTCTTTTCTCAAAAGCAGAGTGTGTTTCTTGTAGGGCGAGCTAGCGTTTGTTTCCCAGTCAGAAATGGAGTTGGATCCCATGCAGTTTCTGGTCCTACGAGCAAGAGTTATTTTCTGGTAAGAAGAGTCACTATTGCGCTCCCATTGCCATATACAGTGCAAATAGCACTCGGGTCTGTTCCCAGCAAGTACAGCCTATTGGACTGAAGAGGAGCTACTGTTCTTGTCAGTTTCCTAAGCAGAGTGTGTTTCTTGTAAGGCGAGCTAGCGTTTGTTTCCCAGTCCTAAATGGAGTTGAATCACATGCAGTTTCTGGTCCTATGAGCAAGAGTTGTTCTCTGGTAAGAAGAGTCACTATTGTGCTCCCATTGTCTTACACAGGGCAAATATCACTGGCGTCGGTTCCCAGCATGTACAGTGTATTGGACTGAAGACGAGCTATTGTTCTTGTCGGTTTTTTAAGCAGAGTTGAACTAGATAAGGCCCGTGTGCACAGGAAGCAGAGTTCTTTTGTTCTGAGAAAGCTTACTGTTCTGGCCCCATAGGAAACACAGTAGAGTAGAAGAGTGCTCTTTTCTCAAAAGCAGATTGTGTTTCTTGTAAGGCAAGCTAGCGTTTGTTTCCTATTTCTAAATAAATTGAATCACATGCAGTTTCTGGTCCTCCCAGCAAGAGTTGTTTTCTGGTAAGAAGAGTCACTATTGCGCTCCCATTGTCATACACAGGGCAAGTAGCACTGGCGTCTGTTCCCAGCATGTACAGTGTATTGGACTGAAAAGGATCTACTGTTCTTGTCTGTTTCTTAAGCAGACTTGAACTAGATATGGCCCGTGTGTGTAGGAAGCACAGTTCTTTTGTTCTGTACAAGCTCATTGTTCGGACACCATAGGAAACACAGTAGAGAAGAAGAGTGCTCTTTTCTCAAAAGCAGAGTGTGTTTCTTGTAAGGCGAGCATGCGTTTGTTTCCCAGTCCTAAATGGAGTTGAGACACATGCAGTTTCTGGTCCTATGAGCATGAGTTGTTTTCTGGTAAGAAGAGTCACTATTGCGCTCCCATTGTCACACACAGGGCAAATAGCACTGATGTCTGTTCCCAGCATGTACAGTATATTGGACTGAAGAGGATCTACTGTTCTTGTCAGTTTCCTAAGCAGAGTTGAACTAGATATGTCCCGTGTATGTAGGAAGCACAGTTCTTTTGTTCTGAGCAAGCTCACTGTTCTGGCCCTATAGGAAACACAGTAGAGTAGAAGAGTGCTCTTTTCTCAAAAGCAGAGTGTGTTTCTTGTAAGGCGAGCTAGCGTTTGTTTCCCAGTCCTAAATGGAGTTGAATCACATGCAGTTTCTGGTCCTATGTGCATGAGTTGTTTTCTTTTAAGAACAGTCACTATTGTGCTCCCATTGTCATACACAGGGCAAATAGCACTGGGGTCTGGTCCAAGGAAGTACAGTGTATTGGACTGAAAAGGATATGATATTCTTGTCAGTTTCTTAAGCAGACTTGAACTAGATATGGCTCGTGTGTTTAGGAAGCACAGTTCTTTTCTTCTGAGCAAGCTCATTGTTCGAACAACATAGGAAACACAGTAGAGTAGAAGAGTGCTCTTTTCTCAAAAGCAGAGTGTATTTCTTGTAAGGCAAGCTAGCGTTTGTTTCCCAGTGCTAAATGGAGTTGAATCACATGCAGTTTCTGGTCCTATGAGCAAGAGTTGTTTTCTGGTAAGGAAAGTCACTATTGCGCTCCCATTGACATACACAGTGCAAATAGCACTCGCGTCTGTTCCCAGCAAGTACAGTGTATTGGACTGAAGAAGAGCTACTGTTCTTGTCAGTTTCCTAAGCAGAGTTAAACTAGATATGGCCCGTGTTTGTACAATGCACAGTTCTTTTGTTCTGAGCAAGCTCTCTGTTCTGGCCCTATGGGAAACACAGTAGAGTAGAAGAGTGCTCTTTTCTGAAAAGCAGAGTGTGTTTCTTGTAAGGCGAGCTAGCGTTTGTTTTCCAGTCCTAAATGGAGTTGAGTCACATGCAGTTTCTGTTCCTACGAGCAAGAGTTGTTTTCTGGTAAGAAGAGTCACTATTACGCTCCCATTGTCATACAAAGTGCAAAGAGCACTTGCGTCTTTTCCCAGCATTTACAGTGTATTGGACTGAGGAGGATCTATTGTTGTCAGTTTCCTAAGCCAAATTGAATTAGACATGGCCGTGTGGTAGGAAGCACAGTTCTTTTGTTCTGAGCAAGCTAACTGTTCTGGCACTATTGGAAACACAGTAGAGTAGAAGAGTGCTCTTTTATCAAAAGCAGAGTGTGTTTCTTGTAAGGAGAGTTAGCGTTTGTTTCCCAGTCCTAAATGGAGTTGAATCACATGCAGTTTTTGGTCCTACAAGCAAGAGTTGTTTTCTGGTAAGGAAAGTCAATATTGCGCGCTCATTGCCATACACAGTCCAAATAGCTCTTGCGTCTCTTTCCAGCAAGTACAGTGTATTGGACTGAAGAGGAGCTGCTGTTCTTGTCAGTGTCCTAAGCAGAGTTGAACTAGATATGGCCGGTGTGTGTAGGAAGCACAGTTCTTTTGTTCTGAGCAAGCTCACTGTTCTGGCGCTATAGAAAACACAGTAGAGTAGAAGAGTGCTCTTTTCTCAAAAGCAGAGTGTGTTTCTTGTAAGGCGAGCTATTGTTTGTTTCCCAGTCCTAAATGGAGTTGAATCACATGCAGTTTCTGGTCCTATGAGTAAGAATTGTTTTCTGGTAAGAAGAGTCACTATTGTGCTCCAATTGCCATTCACAGTGCAAATAGGATCCGCGTCTGTTCCCAGCAAGTACAGTGTATTGGACTGAAGAGGAGCTGCTGTTCTTGTCAGTTTCCTAAGCAGAGTTGAACTAGATATGGCCGGTGTGTGTAGGAAGCAAAGTTCTTTTGTTCTGAGCAAGCTCAAATTTCGAACCCCATAGGAAACACAGTAGAGTAGAAGAGTGCTCTTTTCTCAAAAGCAGAGTGTGTTTCTTGTAAGGCGAGCTAGCGTTTGTTTCCCAGTCCTAAATGGAGTTGAATCACATGCAGTTTCTGGTCCTACGAGCAAGAGTAGTTTTTTGGTAAGAAGAATCACTATTGTGCTCCCATTTCCATACAATTTGCAAATAGCACTTGCGTCTGTATCCAGCATGTACAGCGTATTGGACTGAAGAGGATCTACTGTTCTTTTCAGTTTCCTAAGCAGAGTTGAACTAGATATGGCCCGTGTGTGTAGGAAGCACAGTTCTTTTGTTCTGAGCAAGCTCACTGTTCGGACCCCATAGGAAACACAGTAGAGTAGAAGAGTGCTCTTTTCTCAAAAGCAGAGTGTGTTTCTTGTAAGGCGACCTAGCGTTTGTTTCCCAGTCCTAAATGGAGTTGAATCACATGCAGTTTCTGGTCCTACGAGCAAGAGTTGTTTTCTGGGAAGAAGAGTCACTATTGCGCTCCCATTGTCACACACAGGGCAAATAGCACTGGCGTCTGTTCCCAGCATGTACAGTGTATTGGACTGAAGAGGTTCTACTGTTCTTGTCAGTTTCCTAAGCAGAATTGAACAAGATATGGCCCGTGTGTGTAGGAAGCACAGTTCTTTTGTTCTGAGCAAGCTCACATTTCGAACCCCATAGGAAACACAGTAGAGTAGAAGAGTGCATTTTTCTCAAAAGCAGAGTGTGTTTCTTGTAAGGCGAGCTAGCGTTTGTTTCACAGTCCTAAATGGAGTTGAATCACATGCAGTTTCCGTTCCTAGGAGCAAGAGTTGTTTTCTGGTAAGGAAAGTCACTATTATGCTCCCATTGCCATACACAGTGCAAATAGCACTCGCGTCTGTTCCCAGCAAGTACAGTGTATTGGACTGAAGAGGAGCTACTGTTCTTGTCAGTTTCCTAAGCAGAATTGAACTAGATATGGCCCGTGTGTGTAGGAAACACAGTTCTTTTTTTCTGAGCAAGGTCACTGTTTGGACCCCAAAGGAAACACAGTAGAGAGAAGAGTGCTCTTTTCTCAAAAGCAGAGTGTGTTTCTTGTAAGGCGAGCTAGCATTTGTTTCCCAGTCCTAAATGGAGTTGAATCACATGCAGTTTCTGGTCATACGAGCAAGAGTTGTTTTCTGGTAAGAAGAGTCACTATTGCGCTCCCATTGCCATACACAGTGCAAATAGCACTGGCGTCTGTACCCAGCATGTACAGTGTATTGGACTGAAGAGGATCTACTGTTCTTGTCAGTTTCCTAAGCAGAATTGAACTAGATATGGCCCGTGTGTGTAGGAAGCACAGTTCTATTGTTCTGAGCAAGCTCACTGTTCTGGCCCTATAGGAAACACAGTAGAGTAGAAGAGTGCTCTTTTCTCAAAAGCAGAGTCAGTTTTTTGTAAGGCGAGCTAGCGTTTGTTTCCCAGTCCTAAATGGAGTTGAATCACATGCAGTTTCTGGTCCTACGAGCAAGAGTTGTTTTCTGGTAAGGAAAGTCACTATTGAGCTACCATTGCCATACACAGTGCAAATAGCACTCGCGTCTGTTCCCAGCAAGGACAGTGTATTGGACTGAAGAGGAGCTACTGTTCTTGTCAGTTTCCTAAGCAGAATTGAACTAGATATGGCCCGTGTGTGTAGGAAGCAAAATTCTTTTGTTCTGAGCAAGCTCACTGTTCGGACCCCATAGGAAACACAGTAGAGTAGAAGAGTGCTCTTTTCTTAAAAGCAGAGTGTGTTTCTTGTAAGGCGAGCTAGCGTTTGTTTCCCAGTCCTAAATGGAGCTGAATCACATGCAGTTTCTGGTCCTACGAGCAAGAGTTGTTTTTTGGTAAGAAGAGTCACTATTGTGCTCCCATTGCCATACAAAGTGCAAATAGCACTGGCGTCTATACCCAGCATGTACAGCATATTGGACTGAAGAGGATCTACTGTTCTTTTCAGTTTCCTAAGCAGAGTTGAACTAGATATGGCCCGTGTGTGTAGGAAGCACAGTTCTTTTGTTCTGAGCAATCTCACTGTTCGGACCCCATAGGAAACACAGTAGAGTAGAAGAGTGCTCTTTTCTCAAAAGCAGAGTGTGTTTCTTGTAAGGCGACATAGCGTTCGTTTCCCAGTCCTAAATGGAGTTGAATCACATGCAGTTTCTGGTCATACGAGCAAGAGTTGTTTTCTGGGAAGAAGAGTCACTATTGCGCTCCCATTGTCACACACAGGGCAAATAGCACTGGCGTATGTTCCCAGCATGTACAGTCTATTGGACTGAAGAGGTTCTACTGTTCTTGTCAGTTTCCTAAGCAGAATTGAACAAGATATGGCCCGTGTGTGTAGGAAACACAGTTCTTTTGTTCTGAGCAAGCTCACATTTCGAAACCCATAGGAAACACAGTAGACTAGAAGAGTGCATTTTTCTCAAAAGCAGAGTGTGTTTCTTGTAAGGCGAGCTAGCTTTTGTTTCGCAGTCCTAAATGGAGTTGAATCACATGCAGTTTCCGTTCCTAGGAGCAAGAGTTGTTTTCTGGTAAGGAAAGTCACTATTGCGCTCCCATTGCCATACACAGTGCAAATAGCACTCGCGTCTGTTCCCAGCAAGTGCAGAGTATTGGACTGAAGAGGAGCTACTGTTCTTGTCAGTTTCCTAAGCAGAATTGAACTAGATATGGCCCGTGTGTGTAGGAAGCACAGTTCATTTGTTCTGAGCAAGCTCACTGTTTGGACCCCAAAGGAAACACAGTAGAGTAGATGAGTGCTCTTTTCTTAAAGCAGAGTGTGTTTCTTGTAAGGCGAGCTAGCGTTTGTTTCCCAGTCCTAAATCGAGTTGAATCAAATGCAGTTTCTTTTCCTATAAGCAAGAGTTGTTTTCTGGTAAGAAGAGTCACTATTGCGCTCCCATTGTCATACACATGGCAAATAGCACAGGCGTTTGATCCCAGCATGTACAGTGTATTGGACTGACGAGGATCTACTGTTCTTGTCAGTTTCCTAAGCAAAATTGAACTAGATATGGCCGTGTGTGTAGAAAGTACAGTTCTTTTGTTCTGAACAACCTCACTGTTCAGATCCCATAGGAAACACAGTAGATTAGAAGAGTGCTCTCTTCTCAAAAGCAGAGTGTGTTTCTTGTAAGGCGAGCTAGCGTTTGTTTCCCAGTCTTAAATGGAGTTGAATCACATGCAGTTTCTGGTCCTACGAGCAAGAGTTGTTTTCTGGTAAGAAGAGTCACTACTGCGCTACCATTGTCATACACAGGGCAAATAGCACTGGCGTCTGTTCCCAGCATGTACAGTGTATTGCACTGAAGAAGATCTACTGTTCTTGTCAGTTTCCTAAGCAGAATTGAACTAGATATGGCCCGTGTGTGTATGAAGCACAGTTCTTTTGTTCTGAGCAAGCTCACTGTTCTGGCCCTATAGGAAACACAGTAGAGTAGAAGAGTGCTCTTTTCTCAAAAGTAGAGTGTGTTTCTTGTAAGGCAAGCTAGCTTTTGTTTCCCAGTCCTAAATGGAGTTGAATCACATACAGTTTTTGGTCCTACGAGCAAGAGTTGTTTTCTGGTAAGGAAAGTCACTATTGCGCTCCCATTGACATACACAGTGCAAAAAGCTCTCGGGCCTGTTCCCAGCAAGTACAGTGTATTGGACTGAAGAGGATCTACTCTTCTTGTCAGTTTCCTAAGCAGAGTTGAACTAGATATGGCCCCTGTGTGTAGGAAGCACTGTTCTTTTGTTCTGAGCAAGCTCACTTTTCTGGCGCTATAGAAAACACAGTAGAGTAGAAGAGTGCTCTTTTCTCAAAAGCAGAGTGTGTTTCTTGTAAGGCGAGCTAGCATTTGTTTCCCAGTCCTAAATGGAGTTATCACATGCAGTTTCTGTTCCTATGAGCGAGAGTTGTTTTCTGGTAAGAAGAGTCACTATTGCGTTCCCATTGCCATACACAGGGCACATAGCACTGGCATCTGTTCCCAGCAAGTACAGTGTATTGGACTGAAGAAGAGCTACTGTTCTTGTCAGTTTCCTAAGCAGAGTTGAACTAGATATGGCCCGTGTGTGTAGGAAGCACAATTCTTTTGTTCTGAGCAAGCTCACTTTTCGGACCCCATAGGAAACACAGTAGAATAGAAGAGTGCTCTTTTCTCAAAAGCAGATTGTGTTTCTTGTAAGGCAAGCTAGCGTTTGTTTCCTATTTCTAAATAAATTGAATCACATGCAGTTTCTGGTCCTCCCAGCAAGAGTTGTTTTCTGGTAAGAAGAGTCACTATTGCGCTCCCATTGTCATACACAGGGCAAGTAGCACTGGCGTCTGTTCCCAGCATGTACAGTGTATTGGACTGAAAAGGATCTACTGTTCTTGTCTGTTTCTTAAGCAGACTTGAACTAGATATGGCCCGTGTGTGTAGGAAGCACAGTTCTTTTGTTCTGTACAAGCTCATTGTTCGGACACCATAGGAAACACAGTAGAGAAGAAGAGTGCTCTTTTCTCAAAAGCAGAGTGTGTTTCTTGTAAGGCGAGCATGCGTTTGTTTCCCAGTCCTAAATGGAGTTGAGACACATGCAGTTTCTGGTCCTATGAGCAAGAGTTGTTTTCTGGTAAGAAGAGTCACTATTGCGCTCCCATTGTCACACACAGGGCAAATAGCACTGATGTCTGTTCCCAGCATGTGCAGTATATTGGACTGAAGAGGATCTACTGTTCTTGTCAGTTTCCTAAGCAGAGTTGAACTAGATATGTCCCGTGTATGTAGGAAGCACAGTTCTTTTGTTCTGAGCAAGCTCACTGTTCTGGCCCTATAGGAAACACAGTAGAGTAGAAGAGTGCTCTTTTCTCAAAAGCAGAGTGTGTTTCTTGTAAGGCGAGCTAGCGTTTGTTTCCCAGTCCTAAATGGAGTTGAATCACATGCAGTTTCTGGTCCTATGTGCATGAGTTGTTTTCTTTTAAGAACAGTCACTATTGTGCTCCCATTGTCATACACAGGGCAAATAGCACTGGGGTCTGGTCCAAGGAAGTACAGTGTATTGGACTGAAAAGGATATGATATTCTTGTCAGTTTCTTAAGCAGACTTGAACTAGATATGGCTCGTGTGTTTAGGAAGCACAGTTCTTTTCTTCTGAACAAGCTCATTGTTCGAACAACATAGGAAACACAGTAGAGTAGAAGAGTGCTCTTTTCTCAAAAGCAGAGTGTATTTCTTGTAAGGCAAGCTAGCGTTTGTTTCCCAGTGCTAAATGGAGTTGAATCACATGCAGTTTCTGGTCCTATGAGCAAGAGTTGTTTTCTGGTAAGGAAAGTCACTATTGCGCTCCCATTGACATACACAGTGCAAATAGCACTCGCGTCTGTTCCCAGCAAGTACAGTGTATTGGACTGAAGAAGAGCTACTGTTCTTGTCAGTTTCCTAAGCAGAGTTAAACTAGATATGGCCCGTGTTTGTACAATGCACAGTTCTTTTGTTCTGAGCAAGCTCTCTGTTCTGGCCCTATAGGAAACACAGTAGAGTAGAAGAGTGCTCTTTTCTGAAAAGCAGAGTGTGTTTCTTGTAAGGCGAGCTAGCGTTTGTTTTCCAGTCCTAAATGGAGTTGAGTCACATGCAGTTTCTGTTCCTACGAGCAAGAGTTGTTTTCTGGTAAGAAGAGTCACTGTTGCGCTCCCATTGTCATACAAAGTGCAAATAGCACTTGCGTCTTTTCCCAGCATTTACAGTGTATTGGACTGAGGAGGATCTATTGTTGTCAGTTTCCTAAGCCAAATTGAATTAGACATGGCCGTGTGGTAGGAAGCACAGTTCTTTTGTTCTGAGCAAGCTAACTGTTCTGGCACTATTGGAAACACAGTAGAGTAGAAGAGTGCTCTTTTATCAAAAGCAGAGTGTGTTTCTTGTAAGGAGAGTTAGCGTTTGTTTCCCAGTCCTAAATGGAGTTGAATCACATGCAGTTTTTGGTCCTACAAGCAAGAGTTGTTTTCTGGTAAGGAAAGTCAATATTGCGCGCTCATTGCCATACACAGTCCAAATAGCTCTTGCGTCTCTTTCCAGCAAGTACAGTGTATTGGACTGAAGAGGAGCTGCTGTTCTTGTCAGTGTCCTAAGCAGAGTTGAACTAGATATGGCCGGTGTGTGTAGGAAGCACAGTTCTTTTGTTCTGAGCAAGCTCACTGTTCTGGCGCTATAGAAAACACAGTAGAGTAGAAGAGTGCTCTTTTCTCAAAAGCAGAGTGTGTTTCTTGTAAGGCGAGCTATTGTTTGTTTCCCAGTCCTAAATGGAGTTGAATCACATGCAGTTTCTGGTCCTATGAGTAAGAATTGTTTTCTGGTAAGAAGAGTCACTATTGTGCTCCAATTGCCATTCACAGTGCAAATAGGATCCGCGTCTGTTCCCAGCAAGTACAGTGTATTGGACTGAAGAGGAGCTGCTGTTCTTGTCAGTTTCCTAAGCAGAGTTGAACTAGATATGGCCGGTGTGTGTAGGAAGCAAAGTTCTTTTGTTCTGAGCAAGCTCAAATTTCGAACCCCATAGGAAACACAGTAGAGTAGAAGAGTGCTCTTTTCTCAAAAGCAGAGTGTGTTTCTTGTAAGGCGAGCTAGCGTTTGTTTCCCAGTCCTAAATGGAGTTGAATCACATGCAGTTTCTGGTCCTACGAGCAAGAGTAGTTTTTTGGTAAGAAGAATCACTATTGTGCTCCCATTTCCATACAATTTGCAAATAGCACTTGCGTCTGTATCCAGCATGTACAGCGTATTGGACTGAAGAGGATCTACTGTTCTTTTCAGTTTCCTAAGCAGAGTTGAACTAGATATGGCCCGTGTGTGTAGGAAGCACAGTTCTTTTGTTCTGAGCAAGCTCACTGTTCGGACCCCATAGGAAACACAGTAGAGTAGAAGAGTGCTCTTTTCTCAAAAGCAGAGTGTGTTTCTTGTAAGGCGACCTAGCGTTTGTTTCCCAGTCCTAAATGGAGTTGAATCACATGCAGTTTCTGGTCATATGAGCAAGAGTTGTTTTCTGGGAAGAAGAGTCACTATTGCGCTCCCATTGTCACACACAGGGCAAATAGCACTGGCGTCTGTTCCCAGCATGTACAGTGTATTGGACTGAAGAGGTTCTACTGTTCTTGTCAGTTTCCTAAGCAGAATTGAACAAGATATGGCCCGTGTGTGTAGGAAGCACAGTTCTTTTGTTCTGAGCAAGCTCACATTTCGAACCCCATAGGAAACACAGTAGAGTAGAAGAGTGCATTTTTCTCAAAAGCAGAGTGTGTTTCTTGTAAGGCGAGCTAGCGTTTGTTTCACAGTCCTAAATGGAGTTGAATCACATGCAGTTTCCGTTCCTAGGAGCAAGAGTTGTTTTCTGGTAAGGAAAGTCACTATTATGCTCCCATTGCCATACACAGTGCAAATAGCACTCGCGTCTGTTCCCAGCAAGTACAGTGTATTGGACTGAAGAGGAGCTACTGTTCTTGTCAGTTTCCTAAGCAGAATTGAACTAGATATGGCCCGTGTGTGTAGGAAACACAGTTCTTTTGTTCTGAGCAAGGTCACTGTTTGGACCCCAAAGGAAACACAGTAGAGAGAAGAGTGCTCTTTTCTCAAAAGCAGAGTGTGTTTCTTGTAAGGCGAGCTAGCATTTGTTTCCCAGTCCTAAATGGAGTTGAATCACATGCAGTTTCTGGTCATACGAGCAAGAGTTGTTTTCTGGTAAGAAGAGTCACTATTGCGCTCCCATTGCCATACACAGTGCAAATAGCACTGGCGTCTGTACCCAGCATGTACAGTGTATTGGACTGAAGAGGATCTACTGTTCTTGTCAGTTTCCTAAGCAGAATTGAACTAGATATGGCCCGTGTGTGTAGGAAGCACAGTTCTATTGTTCTGAGCAAGCTCACTGTTCTGGCCCTATAGGAAACACAGTAGAGTAGAAGAGTGCTCTTTTCTCAAAAGCAGAGTCAGTTTTTTGTAAGGCGAGCTAGCGTTTGTTTCCCAGTCCTAAATGGAGTTGAATCACATGCAGTTTCTGGTCCTACGAGCAAGAGTTGTTTTCTGGTAAGGAAAGTCACTATTGAGCTACCATTGCCATACACAGTGCAAATAGCACTCGCGTCTGTTCCCAGCAAGGACAGTGTATTGGACTGAAGAGGAGCTACTGTTCTTGTCAGTTTCCTAAGCAGAATTGAACTAGATATGGCCCGTGTGTGTAGGAAGCAAAATTCTTTTGTTCTGAGCAAGCTCACTGTTCGGACCCCATAGGAAACACAGTAGAGTAGAAGAGTGCTCTTTTCTTAAAAGCAGAGTGTGTTTCTTGTAAGGCGAGCTAGCGTTTGTTTCCCAGTCCTAAATGGAGCTGAATCACATGCAGTTTCTGGTCCTACGAGCAAGAGTTGTTTTTTGGTAAGAAGAGTCACTATTGTGCTCCCATTGCCATACAAAGTGCAAATAGCACTGGCGTCTATACCCAGCATGTACAGCATATTGGACTGAAGAGGATCTACTGTTCTTTTCAGTTTCCTAAGCAGAGTTGAACTAGATATGGCCCGTGTGTGTAGGAAGCACAGTTCTTTTGTTCTGAGCAAGCTCACTGTTCGGACCCCATAGGAAACACAGTAGAGTAGAAGAGTGCTCTTTTCTCAAAAGCAGAGTGTGTTTCTTGTAAGGCGACATAGCGTTCGTTTCCCAGTCCTAAATGGAGTTGAATCACATGCAGTTTCTGGTCATACGAGCAAGAGTTGTTTTCTGGGAAGAAGAGTCACTATTGCGCTCCCATTGTCACACACAGGGCAAATAGCACTGGCGTATGTTCCCAGCATGTACAGTCTATTGGACTGAAGAGGTTCTACTGTTCTTGTCAGTTTCCGAAGCAGAATTGAACAAGATATGGCCCGTGTGTGTAGGAAACACAGTTCTTTTGTTCTGAGCAAGCTCACATTTCGAAACCCATAGGAAACACAGTAGACTAGAAGAGTGCATTTTTCTCAAAAGCAGAGTGTGTTTCTTGTAAGGCGAGCTAGCTTTTGTTTCGCAGTCCTAAATGGAGTTGAATCACATGCAGTTTCCGTTCCTAGGAGCAAGAGTTGTTTTCTGGTAAGGAAAGTCCCTATTGCGCTCCCATTGCCATACACAGTGCAAATAGCACTCGCGTCTGTTCCCAGCAAGTGCAGAGTATTGGACTGAATAGGAGCTACTGTTCTTGTCAGTTTCCTAAGCAAAATTGAACTAGATATGGCCCGTGTGTGTAGGAAGCACAGTTCATTTGTTCTGAGCAAGCTCACTGTTTGGACCCCAAAGGAAACACAGTAGAGTAGATGAGTGCTCTTTTCTCAAAAGCAGAGTGTGTTTCTTGTAAGGCGAGCTAGCATTTGTTTCCCATTCCTAAATGGAGTTGAATCACATGAAGTTTCTGGTCATATGAGCAAGAGTTGTTTTCTGGTAAGAAGAGTCACTATTGTGCTCCCATTGCCATACACAGTGCAAATAGCACTGGCGTCTGTACCCAGCATGTACAGTGTATTGGACTGAAGAGGATCTACAGTTCTTGTTAGTTTCCTAATCAGAATTGAACTACATATGGCCCGTGTGTGTAGGAAGCCCAGTTCTTTTGTTCTGAGCAAGCTCACTGTTTGGACCCCATAGGAAAAACAGTAGAGTAGAAGAGTGCTCTTTTCTCAAAAGCAGAGTGTGTTCCTTGTAAGGCGAGCTAGTGATTGTTTCCCAGACCTAAATGGAGTTGAATCACATGCAGTTTCTGGTCCTACGAGCAAGAGTTGTTTTGTGGTAAGAAGAGTCACTATTGCGCCCCCATTGCCATACACTGTGCAAATAGCACTGGCGTATGTAACCAACATGTACAGTGTATTGGACTGAAGAGGATCTACTGTTCTTGTCAGTTTCCTAAGCAGAATTGAACTAGATATGGCCCCTGTGTGTAGGAAGCACAGTTCTTTTGTTCTGAGCAAGCTCACTCTTCTGGCCTTATAGGAAACACAGTAGAGTAGAAGAGTGCTCTTTCCTCAAAAGCAGAGTGTGTTTCTTGTAGGTCAAGCTAGCATTTGTTTCCCAGTCCTAAATGGAGTTGAATCACATGCAGTGTCCGTTCCTACGATCAAGAGTTGTTTTCTGGTAAGGAAAGTCACTATTGAGCTCCCATTGCCATACACAGTGCAAATAGCACTCGCGTCTGTTCCCAGCAAGTACAGTGTATTCGACTGAAGAGGAGCTACTGTTCTTGTCAGTTTCCTAAGCAGAATTGAACTAGATATGGCCCATGTGTGTAGGAAGCACAGTTCTTTTGTTCTGAGCAAGCTCACTGTTTGGACCCTATAGGAAACACAGTAGAGTAGAAGAGTGCTCTTTCCTCAAAAGCAGAGTGTGTTTCTTGTAAGGCGACCTAGCGTTTGTTTCCCAGTCCTAAATGGAGTTGAATCACATGCAGTTTCCGTTCCTAGGAGCAAGAGTTGTTTTCTGGGAAAAAGAGTCACTATTGCACTCCCATTGTCACACACAGGGCAAATAGCACTGGCGTCTGTTCCCAGCATGTACAGTCTATTGGACTGAAGAGGTTCTACTGTTCTTGTCAGTTTCCTAAGCAGAATTGAAAAAGATATGGCCCGGGTGTGTAGGAAGCACAGTTCTTTTGTTCTGAGCAAGCTCACATTTCGAACCCCATAGGAAACACAGTAGAGTAGAAGAGTGCATTTTTCTCAAAACCAGAGTGTGTTTCTTGTAAGGCGAGCTAGCATTTGTTTCCTAGTCCTAAATGGAGTTGAATCACATGCAGTTTCTGGTCATACGAGCAAGAGTTGTTTTCTGGTAAGAAGAGTCACTATTGCGCTCCCATTGTCACACACAGGGCAAATAGCACTGGCATCTGTTCCCAGCATGTACAGTCTATTGGACTGAAGAGGTTCTACTGTTCTTGTCAGTTTCCTAAGCAGAATTGAACAAGATATGGCCCGTGTGTGTAGGAAGCACAGTTCTTTTGTTCTGAGAAAGCTCACATTTCGAACCCCTTAGGAAACACAGTAGAGTAGAAGAGTGCATTTTTCTCAAAAGCAGAGTGTGTTTCTTGTAAGGTGAGCTAGCGTTTGTTTCCCAGTCCTAAATGGAGTTGAAATACACATGCAGTTTCTGGTCCTACGAGCAAGAGTTGTTTTCTGGTAAGAAGGGTCACTATTTCAATCCCTTTGCCATACACATTGCAAATAGCCCTCGCGTCTGTTCCCAGCTAGTACAGTGTATTGGACTGAAGAGGAGCTACTGTTCTTGTCATTTTCCTAAGCAGAGTTGAACTAGATATGGCCCATGTGTGTAGGAAGCACAGTTCTTTTGTACTCAGCAAGCTCACTGTTCTGGCCCAATAGGAAAAATAGTAGAGTAGAAGAGTGCTCTTTTCTCAAAAGCAGAGTGTGTTTCTTGTAAGGCGAGCTAGCGTTTGTTTCCCAGTCCTAAATGGAGTTGAATCACATGCAGTTTCCGTTCCTACGAGCAAGAGTTTTTTTCTGGTAAGGAAAGTCACTATTGCGCTCCCATTGCCATTCACAGTGCAAATAGCACTGGCGTCTGTTCCCAGCAAGTACAGTGTATTGGACTGAAGAGGAGCTACTGTTCTTGTCAGTTTCCTAAGCAGAATTGAACTAGATATGGCCCGTGTGTGTAGGATGCAAAGTTCTTTTGTTCTGAGCAAGCTCACTGTTTGGACCCCTTAGGAAACACAGTAGAGTAGAAGAGTGCTCTTTTCTCAAAAGCAGAGTGTGTTTCTTGTAAGGCGAGCTAGCGTTTATTTCCCAGTTCTAAATGGAGTTGAATCACATGCAGTTTCTGGTCCTACGAGCAAGAGTTGTTTTTTGGTAAGAAGAGTCACTATTGTGCTCCCATTGCCATACAAAGTGCAAATAGCACTGGCGTCTGTACCCAGCATGTACAGCGTATTGGACTGAAGAGGATCTACTGTTCTTTTCAGTTTCCTAAGCAGAGTTGAACTAGATATCGCCCGGGTGTGTAGGAAGCACAGTTCTTTTGTTCTGAGCAAGCTCACTGTTCGGACCCCATAGGAAACACAGTAGACTAGAAGAGTGCTCTTTTCTCAAAAGCAGAGTGTGTTTCTTGTAAGGCGACCTAGCGTTTGTTTCCCAGTCCTAAATGGAGTTGAATCACATGCAGTTTCTGGTCCTACGAGCAAGAGTTGTTTTCTGGGAAGAAGAGTCACTATTGCGCTCCCATTGTCACACACAGGGCAAATAGCACTGGCCTCTGTTCCCAGCATGTACAGTCTATTGGACTGAAGAGGTTCTACTGTTCTTGTTAGTTTCCTAAGCAGAATTGAACAAGATATGGCCCGTGTGTGTAGGAAGCACAGTTCTTTTGTTCTGAGCAAGCTCACATTTCGAACCCCATAGGAAACACAGTAGAGTAGAAGAGTGCATTTTTTTCAAAAACAGAGTGTGTTTCTTGTAAGGCGAGCTAGCTTTTGTTTCCCAGTCCTAAATGGAGTTGAAATACACATGCAGTTTCTGGTACTACGAGCAACAGTGGTTTTCTGGTAAGAAGAGTCACTATTGTGCTCCCTTTGCCATACACAGTGCAAATAGCCCTCGCGTCTGTTCCCAGCAAGTACAGTGTATTGGACTGAAGAGGAGCTACTGTTCTTGTCATTTTCCTAAGCAGAGTTGAACTAGATATGGCCCATGTGTGCAGGAAGCACAGTTCTTTTGTACTCAGCAAGCACACTGTTCTGGCCCTATAGGAAACACAGTAGAGTAGAAGAGTGCTCTTTCCTCAAAAGCAGAGTGTGTTTCTTGTAAGTCGAGCTAGCGTTTGTTTCCCATTCCTAAATGGAGTTGAATCACATGCAGTTTCCGTTCCTACGATCAAGAGTTGTTTTCTGGTAAGGAAAGTCACTATTGAGCTCCCATTGCCATACACAGTGGAAATAGCACTCGCGTCTGTTCCCAGCAAGTACAGTGTATTAGACTGAAGAGGAGCTACTGTTCATGTCAGTTTCCTAAGCAGAATTGAACTAGATATGGCCCGTGTGTGTAGGAAGCACAGTTCTTTTGTTCTGAGCAAGCTCACTGTTTGGACCCCATAGGAAACACAGTAGAGTAGAAGAGTGCTCTTTTCTCAAAAGCAGAGTGTGTTTCTTGTAAGGAGAGCGAGCATTTGTTTCCCAGTCCTAAATGGAGTTGAATCACATGCAGTTTCTGGTCCTACGAGCAAGAGATGTTTCGGGTAAGAAGAGTCACTACTGCACTCCCATTGCCATACACAGTGCAAATAGCACTGGCGTCTGTACCCAGCATGTACAGCGTATTGGACTGAAGAGGATCTACTGTTCTTGTCAGTTTCTTAAGCAGAGTTGAACTAGATATGGCCCGTGTGTGTAGGAAGCACAGTTCTTTGTTCTGAGCAAGCTCATTTTTGGACCCCATAGAAACACAGTAGAGTAGAAGAGTGCTCTTTTCTCAAAAGCAGAGTGTGTTTCCTGTAAGGCGAGCTAGCGTTTATTTCCCAGTCCTAAATAGAGTTGAATCACATGCAGTTTCTGGTCCTACGAGCAAGAGTTGTTTTCTGGGAAGAAGAGTCACTATTGCGCTCCCATTGTCACACACAGGGCAAATAGCACTGGCGTCTGTTCTCAGCATGTACAGTCTATTGGACTGAAGAGGTTCTACTGTTCTTGTCAGTTTCCTAAGCAGAATTGAACAAGATATAGCCCGTGTGTGTAGGAAGCACAGTTCTTTTGTTCTGAGCAAGCTCACATTTCGAACCCCATAAGAAACACAGTAGAGTAGAAGAGTGCATTTTTCTCAAAAGCAGAGTGTGTTTCTTGTAAGGCGAGCTAGCGTTTGTTTCCCAGTCCTAAATGGAGTTCAAATACACATGCAGTTTCTGGTCCTACGAGCAAGAGTTGTTTTCTGGTTGAAGAGTCACTATTGCGCTCCCTTTGCCATACACAGTGCAAATAGCCCTCGCGTCTGTTCCCAGCAAGTACAGTATATTGGACTGAAGAGGATCTACTGTTCTTGTCAGTTTCCTAAGCAGAATTGAACTAGATATGGCCCGTGTGTGTAGAAAGCACAGTTCTTTTGTTCTGAGCAAGCTCACTGTTCTGGCCCTATAGGAAACACAGTAGAGTAGATGAGTGCTCTTTTCTCAAAAGCAGAGTGTGTTTCTTGTAAGGCGAGCTCACGTTTGTTTAACAGTCCTAAATGGAGTTGAAATACACATGCAGTTTCTGGTCTTACGAGCAAGAGTTGTTTTCTGGTTTTGAAGAGTCACTATTGTGCTCCCTTTGCCATACACAGTGCAAATAGCCCTCGCGTCTGTTCCCAGCAAGTACAGTGTATTGGACTGAAGAGGAGCTACTGTTCTTGTGAGTTTCCTAAGCAGAGTTGAACGAGATATGGCCCATGTGTGTAGGAAGCACAGTTCTTTTGTACTCAGCAAGCTCACTGTTCTGGCCCTATAGGAAACACAGTAGAGTAGAAGAGTGCTCTTTTCTGAAAAGGAGAGTGTGTTTCTTGTAAGGCGAGCTATTGTTTGTTTCCCAGTCCTAAATGGAGTTGAGTCACATGCAGTTTTTGGTCCTACAGGCAAGAGTTGATTTCTGGTAAAAACAGTCACTATTGTGCTCCAATTGCCATACACAGTGCAAATAGCACTCGGGTCTGTACCCAGAAGTACAGAGTATTGGACTGAAGAGGAGCTACTGTTCTTGTCAGTTTCCAAGCAGAATTGAACTAGATATGGCCGTGTGTGGGGGAACTACAATTCTTTTGTTCTGAGCAAGCTCTGTGTTCTGACCCTATAGGAAACAGAGTAGAGAAGAAGAGTGCTCTTTTCTCCAAAGCAGAGTGTGTTTCTCTTCAGGCAAGCTAGCCTTTGTTTCCCAGTCCTAAATGGAGTTGAGTCACATGCTATTCTGGTCCTACGACCAAGAGTTGTTTTCTGGTAAGAAGAGTCACTATTGTGCTCCCACTGTCATACACAGGGGAAATAGCATTGGCATCTGTTCTGAGCATGTACAGTGTATTGGACTGTAGAGAATCTACTGTTCTTGTCAGTTTCCTAAGCAGAATTGAACTAGATATGGCCCATATATGTAGGAAGCACAGTTCTTTTGTTCGGAGCAAGCTCACTGTTCGGACCACCTAGGAAACACAGTAGAGTAGAAGAGTGCTCTTTTCTCAAAAGCAGAGTGTGTTTCTTGTAGGACGAGCTAGCGTTTGTTTCCCAGTCGTAAATGGAGTTGAGTCACATGCAGTTTCTGGTCCTACGAGCAAGAGTTGTTTTCTGGTAAGAAGAGTCACTATTGCGCTCCCATGGTCATACACAGGGCAAATAGCACTGGCATCTGTTCCAAGCAAGTACAGTGTATTGGACTGAACAGGAGCTATGGTTCTTGTCAGTTTCCTAAGCAGAGTTGAACTGGATATGGCCCGTGTGTGTAGGAAGCACAGTTCTTTTGTTCTGAGCAAGCTCACTGTTCGGACCCCATAGGAAACACAGTAGAGTAGAAGAGTGCTCTTTTCTTAAAGCAGAGTGTGTTTCTTGTAAGGCGGGCTAGCGTTTGTTTCCCAGTCCTAAATCGAGTTGAATCAAATGCAGTTTCTTTTCCTATAAGCAAGAGTTGTTTTCTGGTAAGAAGAGTCACTATTGCGCTCCCATTGTCATACACATGGCAAATAGCACAGGCGTTTGATCCCAGCATGTACAGTGTATTGGACTGACGAGGATCTACTGTTCTTGTCAGTTTCCTAAGCAAAATTGAACTAGATATGGCCGTGTGTGTACAAAGTACAGTTCTTTTGTTCTGAACAACCTCACTGTTCAGATCCCATAGGAAACACAGTAGATTAGAAGAGTGCTCTCTTCTCAAAAGCAGAGTGTGTTTCTTGTAAGGCGAGCTAGCGTTTGTTTCCCAGTCTTAAATGGAGTTGAATCACATGCAGTTTCTGGTCCTACGAGCAAGAGTTGTTTTCTGGTAAGAAGAGTCACTACTGCGCTACCATTGTCATACACAGGGCAAATAGCACTGGCGTCTGTTCCCAGCATGTACAGTGTATTGCACTGAAGAAGATCTACTGTTCTTGTCAGTTTCCTAAGCAGAATTGAACTAGATATGGCCCGTGTGTGTATGAAGCACAGTTCTTTTGTTCTGAGAAAGCTCACTGTTCTGGCCCTATAGGAAACACAGTAGAGTAGAAGAGTGCTCTTTTCTCAAAAGTAGAGTGTGTTTCTTGTAAGGCAAGCTAGCTTTTGTTTCCCAGTCCTAAATGGAGTTGAATCACATACAGTTTTTGGTCCTACGAGCAAGAGTTGTTTTCTGGTAAGGAAAGTCACTATTGCGCTCCCATTGACATACACAGTGCAAAAAGCTCTCGGGCCTGTTCCCAGCAAGTACAGTGTATTGGACTGAAGAGGATCTACTCTTCTTGTCAGTTTCCTAAGCAGAGTTGAACTAGATATGGCCCCTGTGTGTAGGAAGCACAGTTCTTTTGTTCTGAGCAAGCTCACTTTTCTGGCGCTATAGAAAACACAGTAGAGTAGAAGAGTGCTCTTTTCTCAAAAGCAGAGTGTGTTTCTTGTAAGGCGAGCTAGCATTTGTTTCCCAGTCCTAAATGGAGTTATCACATGCAGTTTCTGTTCCTATGAGCGAGAGTTGTTTTCTGGTAAGAAGAGTCACTATTGCGCTCCCATTGTCATACACAGGGCAAGTAGCACTGGCGTCTGTTCCCAGCATGTACAGTGTATTGGACTGAAAAGGATCTACTGTTCTTGTCTGTTTCTTAAGCAGACTTGAACTAGATATGGCCCGTGTGTGTAGGAAGCACAGTTCTTTTGTTCTGTACAAGCTCATTGTTCGGACACCATAGGAAACACAGTAGAGAAGAAGAGTGCTCTTTTCTCAAAAGCAGAGTGTGTTTCTTGTAAGGCGAGCATGCGTTTGTTTCCCAGTCCTAAATGGAGTTGAGACACATGCAGTTTCTGGTCCTATGAGCAAGAGTTGTTTTCTGGTAAGAAGAGTCACTATTGCGCTCCCATTGTCACACACAGGGCAAATAGCACTGATGTCTGTTCCCAGCATGTGCAGTATATTGGACTGAAGAGGATCTACTGTTCTTGTCAGTTTCCTAAGCAGAGTTGAACTAGATATGTCCCGTGTATGTAGGAAGCACAGTTCTTTTGTTCTGAGCAAGCTCACTGTTCTGGCCCTATAGGAAACACAGTAGAGTAGAAGAGTGCTCTTTTCTCAAAAGCAGAGTGTGTTTCTTGTAAGGCGAGCTAGCGTTTGTTTCCCAGTCCTAAATGGAGTTGAATCACATGCAGTTTCTGGTCCTATGTGCATGAGTTGTTTTCTTTTAAGAACAGTCACTATTGTGCTCCCATTGTCATACACAGGGCAAATAGCACTGGGGTCTGGTCCAAGGAAGTACAGTGTATTGGACTGAAAAGGATATGATATTCTTGTCAGTTTCTTAAGCAGACTTGAACTAGATATGGCTCGTGTGTTTAGGAAGCACAGTTCTTTTCTTCTGAACAAGCTCATTGTTCGAACAACATAGGAAACACAGTAGAGTAGAAGAGTGCTCTTTTCTCAAAAGCAGAGTGTATTTCTTGTAAGGCAAGCTAGCGTTTGTTTCCCAGTGCTAAATGGAGTTGAATCACATGCAGTTTCTGGTCCTATGAGCAAGAGTTGTTTTCTGGTAAGGAAAGTCACTATTGCGCTCCCATTGACATACACAGTGCAAATAGCACTCGCGTCTGTTCCCAGCAAGTACAGTGTATTGGACTGAAGAAGAGCTACTGTTCTTGTCAGTTTCCTAAGCAGAGTTAAACTAGATATGGCCCGTGTTTGTACAATGCACAGTTCTTTTGTTCTGAGCAAGCTCTCTGTTCTGGCCCTATAGGAAACACAGTAGAGTAGAAGAGTGCTCTTTTCTGAAAAGCAGAGTGTGTTTCTTGTAAGGCGAGCTAGCGTTTGTTTTCCAGTCCTAAATGGAGTTGAGTCACATGCAGTTTCTGTTCCTACGAGCAAGAGTTGTTTTCTGGTAAGAAGAGTCACTGTTGCGCTCCCATTGTCATACAAAGTGCAAATAGCACTTGCGTCTTTTCCCAGCATTTACAGTGTATTGGACTGAGGAGGATCTATTGTTGTCAGTTTCCTAAGCCAAATTGAATTAGACATGGCCGTGTGGTAGGAAGCACAGTTCTTTTGTTCTGAGCAAGCTAACTGTTCTGGCACTATTGGAAACACAGTAGAGTAGAAGAGTGCTCTTTTATCAAAAGCAGAGTGTGTTTCTTGTAAGGAGAGTTAGCGTTTGTTTCCCAGTCCTAAATGGAGTTGAATCACATGCAGTTTTTGGTCCTACAAGCAAGAGTTGTTTTCTGGTAAGGAAAGTCAATATTGCGCGCTCATTGCCATACACAGTCCAAATAGCTCTTGCGTCTCTTTCCAGCAAGTACAGTGTATTGGACTGAAGAGGAGCTGCTGTTCTTGTCAGTGTCCTAAGCAGAGTTGAACTAGATATGGCCGGTGTGTGTAGGAAGCACAGTTCTTTTGTTCTGAGCAAGCTCACTGTTCTGGCGCTATAGAAAACACAGTAGAGTAGAAGAGTGCTCTTTTCTCAAAAGCAGAGTGTGTTTCTTGTAAGGCGAGCTATTGTTTGTTTCCCAGTCCTAAATGGAGTTGAATCACATGCAGTTTCTGGTCCTATGAGTAAGAATTGTTTTCTGGTAAGAAGAGTCACTATTGTGCTCCAATTGCCATTCACAGTGCAAATAGGATCCGCGTCTGTTCCCAGCAAGTACAGTGTATTGGACTGAAGAGGAGCTGCTGTTCTTGTCAGTTTCCTAAGCAGAGTTGAACTAGATATGGCCGGTGTGTGTAGGAAGCAAAGTTCTTTTGTTCTGAGCAAGCTCAAATTTCGAACCCCATAGGAAACACAGTAGAGTAGAAGAGTGCTCTTTTCTCAAAAGCAGAGTGTGTTTCTTGTAAGGCGAGCTAGCGTTTGTTTCCCAGTCCTAAATGGAGTTGAATCACATGCAGTTTCTGGTCCTACGAGCAAGAGTAGTTTTTTGGTAAGAAGAATCACTATTGTGCTCCCATTTCCATACAATTTGCAAATAGCACTTGCGTCTGTATCCAGCATGTACAGCGTATTGGACTGAAGAGGATCTACTGTTCTTTTCAGTTTCCTAAGCAGAGTTGAACTAGATATGGCCCGTGTGTGTAGGAAGCACAGTTCTTTTGTTCTGAGCAAGCTCACTGTTCGGACCCCATAGGAAACACAGTAGAGTAGAAGAGTGCTCTTTTCTCAAAAGCAGAGTGTGTTTCTTGTAAGGCGACCTAGCGTTTGTTTCCCAGTCCTAAATGGAGTTGAATCACATGCAGTTTCTGGTCATATGAGCAAGAGTTGTTTTCTGGGAAGAAGAGTCACTATTGCGCTCCCATTGTCACACACAGGGCAAATAGCACTGGCGTCTGTTCCCAGCATGTACAGTGTATTGGACTGAAGAGGTTCTACTGTTCTTGTCAGTTTCCTAAGCAGAATTGAACAAGATATGGCCCGTGTGTGTAGGAAGCACAGTTCTTTTGTTCTGAGCAAGCTCACATTTCGAACCCCATAGGAAACACAGTAGAGTAGAAGAGTGCATTTTTCTCAAAAGCAGAGTGTGTTTCTTGTAAGGCGAGCTAGCGTTTGTTTCACAGTCCTAAATGGAGTTGAATCACATGCAGTTTCCGTTCCTAGGAGCAAGAGTTGTTTTCTGGTAAGGAAAGTCACTATTATGCTCCCATTGCCATACACAGTGCAAATAGCACTCGCGTCTGTTCCCAGCAAGTACAGTGTATTGGACTGAAGAGGAGCTACTGTTCTTGTCAGTTTCCTAAGCAGAATTGAACTAGATATGGCCCGTGTGTGTAGGAAACACAGTTCTTTTGTTCTGAGCAAGGTCACTGTTTGGACCCCAAAGGAAACACAGTAGAGAGAAGAGTGCTCTTTTCTCAAAAGCAGAGTGTGTTTCTTGTAAGGCGAGCTAGCATTTGTTTCCCAGTCCTAAATGGAGTTGAATCACATGCAGTTTCTGGTCATACGAGCAAGAGTTGTTTTCTGGTAAGAAGAGTCACTATTGCGCTCCCATTGCCATACACAGTGCAAATAGCACTGGCGTCTGTACCCAGCATGTACAGTGTATTGGACTGAAGAGGATCTACTGTTCTTGTCAGTTTCCTAAGCAGAATTGAACTAGATATGGCCCGTGTGTGTAGGAAGCACAGTTCTATTGTTCTGAGCAAGCTCACTGTTCTGGCCCTATAGGAAACACAGTAGAGTAGAAGAGTGCTCTTTTCTCAAAAGCAGAGTCAGTTTTTTGTAAGGCGAGCTAGCGTTTGTTTCCCAGTCCTAAATGGAGTTGAATCACATGCAGTTTCTGGTCCTACGAGCAAGAGTTGTTTTCTGGTAAGGAAAGTCACTATTGAGCTACCATTGCCATACACAGTGCAAATAGCACTCGCGTCTGTTCCCAGCAAGGACAGTGTATTGGACTGAAGAGGAGCTACTGTTCTTGTCAGTTTCCTAAGCAGAATTGAACTAGATATGGCCCGTGTGTGTAGGAAGCAAAATTCTTTTGTTCTGAGCAAGCTCACTGTTCGGACCCCATAGGAAACACAGTAGAGTAGAAGAGTGCTCTTTTCTTAAAAGCAGAGTGTGTTTCTTGTAAGGCGAGCTAGCGTTTGTTTCCCAGTCCTAAATGGAGCTGAATCACATGCAGTTTCTGGTCCTACGAGCAAGAGTTGTTTTTTGGTAAGAAGAGTCACTATTGTGCTCCCATTGCCATACAAAGTGCAAATAGCACTGGCGTCTATACCCAGCATGTACAGCATATTGGACTGAAGAGGATCTACTGTTCTTTTCAGTTTCCTAAGCAGAGTTGAACTAGATATGGCCCGTGTGTGTAGGAAGCACAGTTCTTTTGTTCTGAGCAAGCTCACTGTTCGGACCCCATAGGAAACACAGTAGAGTAGAAGAGTGCTCTTTTCTCAAAAGCAGAGTGTGTTTCTTGTAAGGCGACATAGCGTTCGTTTCCCAGTCCTAAATGGAGTTGAATCACATGCAGTTTCTGGTCATACGAGCAAGAGTTGTTTTCTGGGAAGAAGAGTCACTATTGCGCTCCCATTGTCACACACAGGGCAAATAGCACTGGCGTATGTTCCCAGCATGTACAGTCTATTGGACTGAAGAGGTTCTACTGTTCTTGTCAGTTTCCGAAGCAGAATTGAACAAGATATGGCCCGTGTGTGTAGGAAACACAGTTCTTTTGTTCTGAGCAAGCTCACATTTCGAAACCCATAGGAAACACAGTAGACTAGAAGAGTGCATTTTTCTCAAAAGCAGAGTGTGTTTCTTGTAAGGCGAGCTAGCTTTTGTTTCGCAGTCCTAAATGGAGTTGAATCACATGCAGTTTCCGTTCCTAGGAGCAAGAGTTGTTTTCTGGTAAGGAAAGTCCCTATTGCGCTCCCATTGCCATACACAGTGCAAATAGCACTCGCGTCTGTTCCCAGCAAGTGCAGAGTATTGGACTGAATAGGAGCTACTGTTCTTGTCAGTTTCCTAAGCAAAATTGAACTAGATATGGCCCGTGTGTGTAGGAAGCACAGTTCATTTGTTCTGAGCAAGCTCACTGTTTGGACCCCAAAGGAAACACAGTAGAGTAGATGAGTGCTCTTTTCTCAAAAGCAGAGTGTGTTTCTTGTAAGGCGAGCTAGCATTTGTTTCCCATTCCTAAATGGAGTTGAATCACATGAAGTTTCTGGTCATATGAGCAAGAGTTGTTTTCTGGTAAGAAGAGTCACTATTGTGCTCCCATTGCCATACACAGTGCAAATAGCACTGGCGTCTGTACCCAGCATGTACAGTGTATTGGACTGAAGAGGATCTACAGTTCTTGTTAGTTTCCTAATCAGAATTGAACTACATATGGCCCGTGTGTGTAGGAAGCCCAGTTCTTTTGTTCTGAGCAAGCTCACTGTTTGGACCCCATAGGAAAAACAGTAGAGTAGAAGAGTGCTCTTTTCTCAAAAGCAGAGTGTGTTCCTTGTAAGGCGAGCTAGTGATTGTTTCCCAGACCTAAATGGAGTTGAATCACATGCAGTTTCTGGTCCTACGAGCAAGAGTTGTTTTGTGGTAAGAAGAGTCACTATTGCGCCCCCATTGCCATACACTGTGCAAATAGCACTGGCGTATGTAACCAACATGTACAGTGTATTGGACTGAAGAGGATCTACTGTTCTTGTCAGTTTCCTAAGCAGAATTGAACTAGATATGGCCCCTGTGTGTAGGAAGCACAGTTCTTTTGTTCTGAGCAAGCTCACTCTTCTGGCCTTATAGGAAACACAGTAGAGTAGAAGAGTGCTCTTTCCTCAAAAGCAGAGTGTGTTTCTTGTAGGTCAAGCTAGCATTTGTTTCCCAGTCCTAAATGGAGTTGAATCACATGCAGTGTCCGTTCCTACGATCAAGAGTTGTTTTCTGGTAAGGAAAGTCACTATTGAGCTCCCATTGCCATACACAGTGCAAATAGCACTCGCGTCTGTTCCCAGCAAGTACAGTGTATTCGACTGAAGAGGAGCTACTGTTCTTGTCAGTTTCCTAAGCAGAATTGAACTAGATATGGCCCATGTGTGTAGGAAGCACAGTTCTTTTGTTCTGAGCAAGCTCACTGTTTGGACCCTATAGGAAACACAGTAGAGTAGAAGAGTGCTCTTTCCTCAAAAGCAGAGTGTGTTTCTTGTAAGGCGACCTAGCGTTTGTTTCCCAGTCCTAAATGGAGTTGAATCACATGCAGTTTCCGTTCCTAGGAGCAAGAGTTGTTTTCTGGGAAAAAGAGTCACTATTGCACTCCCATTGTCACACACAGGGCAAATAGCACTGGCGTCTGTTCCCAGCATGTACAGTGTATTGGACTGAAGAGGTTCTACTGTTCTTGTCAGTTTCCTAAGCAGAATTGAACAAGATATGGCCCGTGTGTGTAGGAAGCACAGTTCTTTTGTTCTGAGCAAGCTCACATTTCGAACCCCATAGGAAACACAGTAGAGTAGAAGAGTGCATTTTTCTCAAAAGCAGAGTGTGTTTCTTGTAAGGCGAGCTAGCGTTTGTTTCACAGTCCTAAATGGAGTTGAATCACATGCAGTTTCCGTTCCTAGGAGCAAGAGTTGTTTTCTGGTAAGGAAAGTCACTATTATGCTCCCATTGCCATACACAGTGCAAATAGCACTCGCGTCTGTTCCCAGCAAGTACAGTGTATTGGACTGAAGAGGAGCTACTGTTCTTGTCAGTTTCCTAAGCAGAATTGAACTAGATATGGCCCGTGTGTGTAGGAAACACAGTTCTTTTGTTCTGAGCAAGGTCACTGTTTGGACCCCAAAGGAAACACAGTAGAGAGAAGAGTGCTCTTTTCTCAAAAGCAGAGTGTGTTTCTTGTAAGGCGAGCTAGCATTTGTTTCCCAGTCCTAAATGGAGTTGAATCACATGTAGTTTCTGGTCATACGAGCAAGAGTTGTTTTCTGGTAAGAAGAGTCACTATTGCGCTCCCATTGCCATACACAGTGCAAATAGCACTGGCGTCTGTACCCAGCATGTACAGTGTATTGGACTGAAGAGGATCTACTGTTCTTGTCAGTTTCCTAAGCAGAATTGAACTAGATATGGCCCGTGTGTGTAGGAAGCACAGTTCTATTGTTCTGAGCAAGCTCACTGTTCTGGCCCTATAGGAAACACAGTAGAGTAGAAGAGTGCTCTTTTCTCAAAAGCAGAGTCAGTTTTTTGTAAGGCGAGCTAGCGTTTGTTTCCCAGTCCTAAATGGAGTTGAATCACATGCAGTTTCTGGTCCTACGAGCAAGAGTTGTTTTCTGGTAAGGAAAGTCACTATTGAGCTACCATTGCCATACACAGTACAAATAGCACTCGCGTCTGTTCCCAGCAAGTACAGTGTATTGGACTGAAGAGGAGCTACTGTTCTTGTCAGTTTCCTAAGCAGAATTGAACTAGATATGGCCCGTGTGTGTAGGAAGCAAAATTCTTTTGTTCTGAGCAAGCTCACTGTTCGGACCCCATAGGAAACACAGTAGAGTAGAAGAGTGCTCTTTTCTTAAAAGCAGAGTGTGTTTCTTGTAAGGCGAGCTAGCGTTTGTTTCCCAGTCCTAAATGGAGTTGAATCACATGCAGTTTCTGGTCCTACGAGCAAGAGTTGTTTTTTGGTAAGAAGAGTCACTATTGTGCTCCCATTGCCATACAAAGTGCAAATAGCACTGGCGTCTATACCCAGCATGTACAGCATATTGGACTGAAGAGGATCTACTGTTCTTTTCAGTTTCCTAAGCAGAGTTGAACTAGATATGGCCCGTGTGTGTAGGAAGCACAGTTCTTTTGTTCTGAGCAAGCTCACTGTTTGGACCCCATAGGAAACACAGTAGAGTAGAAGAGTGCTCTTTTCTCAAAAGCAGAGTGTGTTTCTTGTAAGGCGACATAGCGTTCGTTTCCCAGTCCTAAATGGAGTTGAATCACATGCAGTTTCTGGTCATACGAGCAAGAGTTGTTTTCTGGGAAGAAGAGTCACTATTGCGCTCCCATTGTCACACACAGGGCAAATAGCACTGGCGTATGTTCCCAGCATGTACAGTCTATTGGACTGAAGAGGTTCTACTGTTCTTGTCAGTTTCCTAAGCAGAATTGAACAAGATATGGCCCGTGTGTGTAGGAAACACAGTTCTTTTGTTCTGAGCAAGCTCACATTTCGAAACCCATAGGAAACACAGTAGACTAGAAGAGTGCATTTTTCTCAAAAGCAGAGTGTGTTTCTTGTAAGGCGAGCTAGCTTTTGTTTCGCAGTCCTAAATGGAGTTGAATCACATGCAGTTTCCGTTCCTAGGAGCAAGAGTTGTTTTCTGGTAAGGAAAGTCACTATTGCGCTCCCATTGCCATACACAGTGCAAATAGCACTCGCGTCTCTTCCCAGCAAGTACAGAGTATTGGACTGAAGAGGAGCTACTGTTCTTGTCAGTTTCCTAAGCAGAATTGAACTAGATATGGCCCGTGTGTGTAGGAAGCACAGTTCATTTGTTCTGAGCAAGCTCACTGTTTGGACCCCAAAGGAAACACAGTAGAGTAGATGAGTGCTCTTTTCTCAAAAGCAGAGTGTGTTTCTTGTAAGGCGAGCTAGCATTTGTTTCCCATTCCTAAATGGAGTTGAATCACATGAAGTTTCTGGTCATATGAGCAAGAGTTGTTTTCTGGTAAGAAGAGTCACTATTGTGCTCCCATTGCCATACACAGTGCAAATAGCACTGGCGTCTGTACCCAGCATGTACAGTGTATTGGACTGAAGAGGATCTACAGTTCTTGTCAGTTTCCTAATCAGAATTGAACTACATATGGCCCGTGTGTGTAGGAAGCCCAGTTCTTTTGTTCTGAGCAAGCTCACTGTTTGGACCCCATAGGAAAAACAGTAGAGTAGAAGAGTGCTCTTTTCTCAAAAGCAGAGTGTGTTCCTTGTAAGGCGAGCTAGTGATTGTTTCCCAGACCTAAATGGAGTTGAATCACATGCAGTTTCTGGTCCTACGAGCAAGAGTTGTTTTGTGGTAAGAAGAGTCACTATTGTGCCCCCATTGCCATACACTGTGCAAATAGCACTGGCGTATGTAACCAACATGTACAGTGTATTGGACTGAAGAGGATCTACTGTTCTTGTCAGTTTCCTAAGCAGAATTGAACTAGATATGGCCCCTGTGTGTAGGAAGCACAGTTCTTTTGTTCTGAGCAAGCTCACTCTTCTGGCCTTATAGGAAACACAGTAGAGTAGAAGAGTGCTCTTTCCTCAAAAGCAGAGTGTGTTTCTTGTAGGTCGAGCTAGCATTTGTTTCCCAGTCCTAAATGGAGTTGAATCACATGCAGTGTCCGTTCCTACGATCAAGAGTTGTTTTCTGGTAAGGAAAGTCACTATTGAGCTCCCATTGCCATACACAGTGCAAATAGCACTCGCGTCTGTTCCCAGCAAGTACAGTGTATTGGACTGAAGAGGAGCTACTGTTCTTGTCAGTTTCCTAAGCAGAATTGAACTAGATATGGCCCATGTGTGTAGGAAGCACAGTTCTTTTGTTCTGAGCAAGCTCACTGTTTGGACCCTATAGGAAACACAGTAGAGTAGAAGAGTGCTCTTTCCTCAAAAGCAGAGTGTGTTTCTTGTAAGGCGACCTAGCGTTTGTTTCCCAGTCCTAAATGGAGTTGAATCACATGCAGTTTCTGGTCATACGAGCAAGAGTTGTTTTCTGGGAAAAAGAGTCACTATTGCACTCCCATTGTCACACACAGGGCAAATAGCACTGGCGTCTGTTCCCAGCATGTACAGTCTATTGGACTGAAGAGGTTCTACTGTTCTTGTCAGTTTCCTAAGCAAAATTGAAAAAGATATGGCCCGGGTGTGTAGGAAGCACAGTTCTTTTGTTCTGAGCAAGCTCACATTTCGAACCCCATAGGAAACACAGTAGAGTAGAAGAGTGCATTTTTCTCAAAACCAGAGTGTGTTTCTTATAAGGCGAGCTAGCATTTGTTTCCTAGTCCTAAATGGAGTTGAATCACATGCAGTTTCTGGTCATACGAGCAAGAGTTGTTTTCTGGTAAGAAGGGTCACTATTTCAATCCCTTTGCCATACACATTGCAAATAGCCCTCGCGTCTGTTCCCAGCAAGTACAGTGTATTGGACTGAAGAGGAGCTACTGTTCTTGTCATTTTCCTAAGCAGAGTTGAACTAGATATGGCCCATGTGTGTAGGAAGCACAGTTCTTTTGTACTCAGCAAGCTCACTGTTCTGGCCCAATAGGAAAAATAGTAGAGTAGAAGAGTGCTCTTTTCTCAAAAGCAGAGTGTGTTTCTTGTAAGGCGAGCTAGCGTTTGTTTCCCAGTCCTAAATGGAGTTGAATCACATGCAGTTTCCGTTCCTACGAGCAAGAGTTTTTTTCTGGTAAGGAAAGTCACTATTGCGCTCCCATTGCCATTCACAGTGCAAATAGCACTGGCGTCTGTTCCCAGCAAGTACAGTGTATTGGACTGAAGAGGAGCTACTGTTCTTGTCAGTTTCCTAAGCAGAATTGAACTAGATATGGCCCGTGTGTGTAGGATGCAAAGTTCTTTTGTTCTGAGCAAGCTCACTGTTTGGACCCCATAGGAAACACAGTAGAGTAGAAGAGTGCTCTTTTCTCAAAAGCAGAGTGTGTTTCTTGTAAGGCGAGCTAGCGTTTGTTTCCCAGTCCTAAAAGGAGTTGAATCACATGCAGTTTCTGGTCCTACGAGCAAGAGTTGTTTTTTGGTAAGAAGAGTCACTATTGTGCTCCCATTGCCATACAAAGTGCAAATAGCACTGGCGTCTGTACCCAGCATGTACAGCGTATTGGACTGAAGAGGATCTACTGTTCTTTTCAGTTTCCTAAGCAGAGTTGAACTAGATATCGCCCGGGTGTGTAGGAAGCACAGTTCTTTTGTTCTGAGCAAGCTCACTGTTCGGACCCCATAGGAAACACAGTAGACTAGAAGAGTGCTCTTTTCTCAAAAGCAGAGTGTGTTTCTTGTAAGGCGACCTAGCGTTTGTTTCCCAGTCCTAAATGGAGTTGAATCACATGCAGTTTCTGGTCCTACGAGCAAGAGTTGTTTTCTGGGAAGAAGAGTCACTATTGCGCTCCCATTGTCACACACAGGGCAAATAGCACTGGCCTCTGTTCCCAGCATGTACAGTCTATTGGACTGAAGAGGTTCTACTGTTCTTGTCAGTTTCCTAAGCAGAATTGAACAAGATATGGCCCGTGTGTGTAGGAAGCACAGTTCTTTTGTTCTGAGCAAGCTCACATTTCGAACCCCATAGGAAACACAGTAGAGTAGAAGAGTGCATTTTTTTCAAAAACAGAGTGTGTTTCTTGTAAGGCGAGCTAGCTTTTGTTTCCCAGTCCTAACTGGAGTTGAAATACACATGCAGTTTCTGGTACTACGAGCAACAGTGGTTTTCTGGTAAGAAGAGTCACTATTGTGCTCCCTTTGCCATACACAGTGCAAATAGCCCTCGCGTCTGTTCCCAGCAAGTACAGTGTATTGGACTGAAGAGGAGCTACTGTTCTTGTCATTTTCCTAAGCAGAGTTGAACTAGATATGGCCCATGTGTGCAGGAAGCACAGTTCTTTTGTACTCAGCAAGCACACTGTTCTGGCCCTATAGGAAACACAGTAGAGTAGAAGAGTGCTCTTTCCTCAAAAGCAGAGTGTGTTTCTTGTAAGTCGAGCTAGCGTTTGTTTCCCATTCCTAAATGGAGTTGAATCACATGCAGTTTCCGTTCCTACGATCAAGAGTTGTTTTCTGGTAAGGAAAGTCACTATTGAGCTCCCATTGCCATACACAGTGGAAATAGCACTCGCGTCTGTTCCCAGCAAGTACAGTGTATTAGACTGAAGAGGAGCTACTGTTCATGTCAGTTTCCTAAGCAGAATTGAACTAGATATGGCCCGTGTGTGTAGGAAGCACAGTTCTTTTGTTCTGAGCAAGCTCACTGTTTGGACCCCATAGGAAACACAGTAGAGTAGAAGAGTGCTCTTTCCTCAAAAGCAGAGTGTGTTTCTTGTAAGGAGAGCGAGCATTTGTTTCCCAGTCCTAAATGGAGTTGAATCACATGCAGTTTCTGGTCCTACGAGCAAGAGATGTTTTCGGGTAAGAAGAGTCACTACTGCACTCCCATTGCCATACACAGTGCAAATAGCACTGGCGTCTGTACCCAGCATGTACAGCGTATTGGACTGAAGAGGATCTACTGTTTTGTCAGTTTCCTAAGCAGAGTTGAACTAGATATGGCCCGTGTGTGTAGGAAGCACAGTTCTTTGTTCTGAGCAAGCTCATTTTCGGACCCCATAGAAACACAGTAGAGTAGAAGAGTGCTCTTTTCTCAAAAGCAGAGTGTGTTTCCTGTAAGGCGAGCTAGCGTTTATTTCCCAGTCCTAAATAGAGTTGAATCACATGCAGTTTCTGGTCCTACGAGCAAGAGTTGTTTTCTGGGAAGAAGAGTCACTATTGCGCTCCCATTGTCACACACAGGGCAAATAGCACTGGCGTCTGTTCTCAGCATGTACAGTCTATTGGACTGAAGAGGTTCTACTGTTCTTGTCAGTTTCCTAAGCAGAATTGAACAAGATATAGCCCGTGTGTGTAGGAAGCACAGTTCTTTTGTTCTGAGCAAGCTCACATTTCGAACCCCATAAGAAACACAGTAGAGTAGAAGAGTGCATTTTTCTCAAAAGCAGAGTGTGTTTCTTGTAAGGCGAGCTAGCGTTTGTTCCCCAGTCCTAAATGGAGTTCAAATACACATGCAGTTTCTGGTCCTACGAGCAAGAGTTGTTTTCTGGTTGAAGAGTCACTATTGCGCTCCCTTTGCCATACACAGTGCAAATAGCCCTCGCGTCTGTTCCCAGCAAGTACAGTATATTGGACTGAAGAGGATCTACTGTTCTTGTCAGTTTCCTAAGCAGAATTGAACTAGATATGGCCCGTGTGTGTAGAAAGCACAGTTCTTTTGTTCTGAGCAAGCTCACTGTTCTGGCCCTATAGGAAACACAGTAGAGTAGATGAGTGCTCTTTTCTCAAAAGCAGAGTGTGTTTCTTGTAAGGCGAGCTAGCGTTTGTTTCCCAGTCCTAAATGGAGTTGAAATACACATGCAGTTTCTGGTCTTACGAGCAAGAGTTGTTTTCTGGTTTTGAAGAGTCACTATTGTGCTCCCTTTGCCATACACAGTGCAAATAGCCCTCGCGTCTGTTCCCAGCAAGTACAGTGTATTGGACTGAAGAGTAGCTACTGTTCTTGTCAGTTTCCTAAGCAGAGTTGAACGAGATATGGCCCATGTGTGTAGGAAGCACAGTTCTTTTGTACTCAGCAAGCTCACTGTTCTGGCCCTATAGGAAACACAGTAGAGTAGAAGAGTGCTCTTTTCTGAAAAGGAGAGTGTGTTTCTTGTAAGGCGAGCTATTGTTTGTTTCCCAGTCCTAAATGGAGTTGAGTCACATGCAGTTTTTGGTCCTACAGGCAAGAGTTGATTTCTGGTAAAAACAGTCACTATTGTGCTCCAATTGCCATACACAGTGCAAATAGCACTCGGGTCTGTACCCAGAAGTACAGAGTATTGGACTGAAGAGGAGCTACTGTTCTTGTCAGTTTCCAAGCAGAATTGAACTAGATATGGCCGTGTGTGGGGGAACTACAATTCTTTTGTTCTGAGCAAGCTCTGTGTTCTGACCCTATAGGAAACAGAGTAGAGAAGAAGAGTGCTCTTTTCTCCAAAGCAGAGTGTGTTTCTCTTCAGGCAAGCTAGCCTTTGTTTCCCAGTCCTAAATGGAGTTGAGTCACATGCTATTCTGGTCCTACGACCAAGAGTTGTTTTCTGGTAAGAAGAGTCACTATTGTGCTCCCACTGTCATACACAGGGGAAATAGCATTGGCATCTGTTCTGAGCATGTACAGTGTATTGGACTGTAGAGAATCTACTGTTCTTGTCAGTTTCCTAAGCAGAATTGAACTAGATATGGCCCATATATGTAGGAAGCACAGTTCTTTTGTTCGGAGCAAGCTCACTGTTCGGACCACCTAGGAAACACAGTAGAGTAGAAGAGTGCTCTTTTCTCAAAAGCAGAGTGTGTTTCTTGTAGGACGAGCTAGCGTTTGTTTCCCAGTCGTAAATGGAGTTGAGTCACATGCAGTTTCTGGTCCTACGAGCAAGAGTTGTTTTCTGGTAAGAAGAGTCACTATTGCGCTCCCATGGTCATACACAGGGCAAATAGCACTGGCATCTGTTCCAAGCAAGTACAGTGTATTGGACTGAACAGGAGCTACGGTTCTTGTAAGTTTCCTAAGCAGAGTTGAACTGGATATGGCCCGTGTGTGTAGGAAGCACAGTTCTTTTGTTCTGAGCAAGCTCACTGTTCGGACCCCATAGGAAACACAGTAGAGTAGAAGAGTGCTCTTTTCTCAAAAGCAGAGTGTGTTTCTTGTAAGGCGAGCTAGCGTTTGTTTCCCAGTCCTAAATGGAATTGAATCACGTGTAGCTTCTGGTCCTGAGAGCAAGAGTTGTTTTCTGGTAAGAAGAGTCACTATTGTGCTCCCATTGTCTTACACAGGTTAAAGATCACTGGCGTCTGTTCCCAGCATGTACACTGTATTAGACTGAAGAGGAGCTACTGTTCTTGTCAGTTTCCTAAGCAGAGTTGTACTAGATATGGCCCGTGTGTGTAGGAAGTACAGTTCTTTTGTTTTGAGCAAGCTCACAGTTCTGGCCATGTACGAAACACAGTAGAGTAGAAGAGTGCTCTTTTCTTAAAGCAGAGTGTGTTTCTTGTAAGGCGAGCTAGCATTTGTTTCCCAGTCCTAAATCGAGTTGAATCAAATGCAGTTTCTTTTCCTATAAGCAAGAGTTGTTTTCTGGTAAGAAGAGTCACTATTGCGCTCCCATTGTCATACACATGGCAAATAGCACAGGCGTTTGATCCCAGCATGTACAGTGTATTGGACTGACGAGGATCTACTGTTCTTGTCAGTTTCCTAAGCAAAATTGAACTAGATATGGCCGTGTGTGTACAAAGTACAGTTCTTTTGTTCTGAACAACCTCACTGTTCAGATCCCATAGGAAACACAGTAGATTAGAAGAGTGCTCTCTTCTCAAAAGCAGAGTGTGTTTCTTGTAAGGCGAGCTAGCGTTTGTTTCCCAGTCTTAAATGGAGTTGAATCACATGCAGTTTCTGGTCCTACGAGCAAGAGTTGTTTTCTGGTAAGAAGAGTCACTACTGCGCTACCATTGTCATACACAGGGCAAATAGCACTGGCGTCTGTTCCCAGCATGTACAGTGTATTGCACTGAAGAAGATCTACTGTTCTTGTCAGTTTCCTAAGCAGAATTGAACTAGATATGGCCCGTGTGTGTATGAAGCACAGTTCTTTTGTTCTGAGAAAGCTCACTGTTCTGGCCCTATAGGAAACACAGTAGAGTAGAAGAGTGCTCTTTTCTCAAAAGTAGAGTGTGTTTCTTGTAAGGCAAGCTAGCTTTTGTTTCCCAGTCCTAAATGGAGTTGAATCACATACAGTTTTTGGTCCTACGAGCAAGAGTTGTTTTCTGGTAAGGAAAGTCACTATTGCGCTCCCATTGACATACACAGTGCAAAAAGCTCTCGGGCCTGTTCCCAGCAAGTACAGTGTATTGGACTGAAGAGGATCTACTCTTCTTGTCAGTTTCCTAAGCAGAGTTGAACTAGATATGGCCCCTGTGTGTAGGAAGCACAGTTCTTTTGTTCTGAGCAAGCTCACTTTTCTGGCGCTATAGAAAACACAGTAGAGTAGAAGAGTGCTCTTTTCTCAAAAGCAGAGTGTGTTTCTTGTAAGGCGAGCTAGCATTTGTTTCCCAGTCCTAAATGGAGTTATCACATGCAGTTTCTGTTCCTATGAGCGAGAGTTGTTTTCTGGTAAGAAGAGTCACTATTGCGTTCCCATTGCCATACACAGGGCACATAGCACTGGCATCTGTTCCCAGCAAGTACAGTGTATTGGACTGAAGAGGAGCTACTGTTCTTGTCAGTTTCCTAAGCAGAGTTGAACTAGATATGGCCCGTGTGTGTAGGAAGCACAATTCTTTTGTTCTGAGCAAGCTCACTTTTCGGACCCCATAGGAAACACAGTAGAATAGAAGAGTGCTCTTTTCTCAAAAGCAGAGTTTTTTTCTCGTAAGGCGAGCTAGTGCTTGTTTCCCAATCAGAAATGGAGTTGAATCCCATGCAGTTTCTGGTCCTACGAGCAAGAGTTGTTTTCTGGTAAGTAGAGTCACTATTTCGCTCCCATTGCCATATACAGTACAAATAGCACTCGCGTCTGTTCCCAGCAAGTACAGTGTATTGGACTGAAGAGGAGCTACTGTTCTTTTCAGTTTCCTAAGCAGAGTTGAACTAGATATGGCCCGTGTGTGTAGGAAGCACAGTTCTTTTGTTCTGAGCAAGCTCACTGTTCTGGCCCTATAGGAAACACAGTAGAGTAGAAGAGGGCTCTTTTCTGAAAAGCAGAGTGTGTTTTTTGTAAGGCGAGCTATTGTTTGTTTCAAGTCCTAAGTGGAGTTGAGTCACATGCAGTTGCTGTTCCTAAGAGCAAGAGTTGTTTTCTGATAACAAGAGTCACTGTTGCGCTCCCATTGTCATACACAGGGCAAATAGCACTCGCTTCTATTCCCAGCAAGTACAGTGTATTGGACTGAATAGGAGCTACTGTTTTTGTCAGTTTCCTAAGAAGAGTTGAACTAGATATGTCCCGTGTGTGTAGGAAGCACAGTTCTTTTGTTCTGAGCAAGCTACTGTTTGGACCCCATATGAAACGCAGTAGAGTAGAAGAGTGCTCTTTTCTCAAAAGCAGAGTGTGTTTCTTGTAAGGCGAGCTAGCGTTTGTTTCCCAGTCCTAAATGGAATTGAATCACGTGTAGCTTCTGGTCCTGAGAGCAAGAGTTGTTTTCTGGTAAGAAGAGTCACTATTGTGCTCCCATTGTCATACACAGGTTAAAGATCACTGGCGTCTGTTCCCAGCATGTACACTGTATTAGACTGAAGAGGAGCTACTGTTCTTGTCAGTTTCCTAAGCAGAGTTGTACTAGATATGGCCCGTGTGTGTAGGAAGTACAGTTCTTTTGTTTTGAGCAAGCTCACAGTTCTGGCCATGTACGAAACACAGTAGAGTAGAAGAGTGCTCTTTTCTTAAAGCAGAGTGTGTTTCTTGTAAGGCGAGCTAGCGTTTGTTTCCCAGTCCTAAATCGAGTTGAATCAAATGCAGTTTCTTTTCCTATAAGCAAGAGTTGTTTTCTGGTAAGAAGAGTCACTATTGCGCTCCCATTGTCATACACATGGCAAATAGCACAGGCGTTTGTTCCCAGCATGTACAGTGTATTGGACTGACGAGGATCTACTGTTCTTGTCAGTTTCCTAAGGAAAATTGAACTAGATATGGCCGTGTGTGTAGAAAGTACAGTTCTTTTGTTCTGAACAACCTCACTGTTCAGATCCCATAGGAAACACAGTAGATTAGAAGAGTGCTCTCTTCTCAAAAGTAGAGTGTGTTTCTTGTAAGGCGAGCTAGCGTTTGTTTCCCAGTCTTAAATGGAGTTGAATCACATGCAGTTTCTGGTCCTACGAGCAAGAGTTGTTTTCTGGTAAGAAGAGTCACTACTGCGCTACCATTGTCATACACAGGGCAAATAGCACTGGCGTCTGTTCCCAGCATGTACAGTGTATTGCACTGAAGAAGATCTGTTCTTGTCAGTTTCCTAAGCAGAATTGAACTAGATATGGCCCGTGTGTTTATGAAGCACAGTTCTTTTGTTCTGAGAAAGCTCACTGTTCTGGCCCTATAGGAAACACAGTAGAGTAGAAGAGTGCTCTTTTCTCAAAAGTAGAGTGTGTTTCTTGTAAGGCAAGCTAGCTTTTGTTTCCCAGTCCTAAATGGAGTTGAATCACATACAGTTTTTGGTCCTACGAGCAAGAGTTGTTTTCTGGTAAGGAAAGTCACTATTGCGCTCCCATTGACATACACAGTGCAAAAAGCTCTCGGGTCTGTTCCCAGCAAGTACAGTGTATTGGACTGAAGAGGATCTGCTCCTCTTGTCAGTTTCCTAAGCAGAGTTGAACTAGATATGGCCCCTGTGTGTAGGAAGCACAGTTCTTTTGTTCTGAGCAAGCTCACTTTTCTGGCGCTATAGAAAACACAGTAGAGTAGAAGAGTGCTCTTTTCTCAAAAGCAGAGTGTGTTTCTTGTAAGGCGAGCTAGCACTTGTTTCCCAGTCCTAAATGGAGTTATCACATGCAGTTTCTGTTCCTATGAGCGAGAGTTGTTTTCTGGTAAGAAGAGTCACTATTGCGTTCCCATTGCCATACACAGGGCACATAGCACTGGCATCTGTTCCCAGCAAGTACAGTGTATTGGACTGAAGAGGAGCTACTGTTCTTGTCAGTTTCCTAAGCAGAGTTGAACTAGATATGGCCCGTGTGTGTAGGAAGCACAATTCTTTTGTTCTGGGCAAGCTCACTTTTCGGAACCCATAGGAAACACAGTAGAGTAGAAGAGTGCTCTTTTCTCAAAAGCAGAGTTTTTTTCTCGTAAGGCGAGCTAGTGCTTGTTTCCCAATCAGAAATGGAGTTGAATCCCATGCAGTTTCTGGTCCTACGAGCAAGAGTTGTTTTCTGGTAAGTAGAGTCACTATTTCGCTCCCATTGCCATACACAGTACAAATAGCACTCGCGTCTGTTCCCAGCAAGTACAGTGTATTGGACTGAAGAGGAGCTACTGTTCTTTTCAGTTTCCTAAGCAGAGTTGAACTAGATATGGCCCGTGTGTGTAGGAAGCACAGTTCTTTTGTTCTGAGCATGCTCACTGTTCTGGCCCTATAGGAAACACAGTAGAGTAGAAGAGGGCTCTTTTCTGAAAAGCAGAGAGTGTTTTTTGTAAGGCGAGCTATTGTTTGTTTCAAGTCCTAAGTGGAGTTGAGTCACATGCAGTTGCTGTTCCTAAGAGCAAGAGTTGTTTTCTGATAACAAGAGTCACTGTTGCGCTCCCATTGTCATACACAGGGCAAATAGCACTCGCTTCTATTCCCAGCAAGTACAGTGTATTGGACTGAATAGGAGCTACTGTTTTTGTCAGTTTCCTAAGAAGAGTTGAACTAGATATGTCCCGTGTGTAGGAAGCACAGTTCTTTTGTTCTGAGCAAGCTACTGTTTGGACCCCATATGAAACGCAGTAGAGTAGAAGAGTGCTCTTTTCTCAAAAGCAGAGTGTGTTTCTTGTAAGGCGAGCTAGCGTTTGTTTCCGAGTCCTAAATGGAGTTGAATCACATGCAGTTTCTGGTCCTACGAGCAAGAGGTGTTTTTTGGTAAGAAGAGTCACTACTGCACTCCCGTTGTCATACACAGGGCAAATAGCACTGGCGTCTGTTACCAGGATGTACAGTGTGTTGGACTGACGAGGTTCTACTGTTCTTGTCACTTTCCTAAGCAGTATTGAACTAGGTATGGCCGTGTGTGTAGGAAGCACAGTTCTTTTGTTCTGAGCAAGCTCACTGATCTGGCCCTATAGGAGACACAGTAGAGTAGATGAGTGCTCTTTTCCCAAATCAGAGTTTGCTTCTTGTAAGACAAGCTAGCGTTTGTTTCCCAGTCCTAAATGGAGTTGAATCACATACAGTTTTTGGTCCTACGAGCAAGAGTTGTTTTCTGTTAAATAAAGTCACTATTGCGCTCCCATTGCCATACAAGGGGCAAATAGCTCTCGTGTCTGTTCCCAGCAAGTACAGTGTATTGGACTGAAGAGGATACTGTTCTTGTCATTTTCCTAAGCAGATTTGAACTTGATATGGCCCCTGTGTGTAGGAAGCACAGTTCTTTTGTTCTGAGCAAGCTCACTGTTCGGACCCCATGGGAAACACAGTAGAGTAGAAGAGTGCTCTTTTCTCAAAAGCAGAGTGTGTTTCTTGTAAGGCGAGCTAGCGTTTGTTTCCCAGTCCTAATTGGAGTTATCACATGCAGTTTTTTGTCCTACGAGCAAGAGTTGTTTTCTGGTAAGAAGAGTCACTATTGCGCTCCCATTGCCTTACACAGAGCAAATAACACGGGCGTCTGTTAGCAGCATGTACAGTGTATTGGACTGAAGAGGATCTACTGTTCTTGACAGTTTCCTAAGCAGAGTTGAACTAGATATGGCGTGTGTGTGTAGGAAGCACAGTTCTTTTGTTCTGAGCATGCTCACTGTTCTGGCCCTATAGGAAACACAGTAGAGTAGAAGAGTGCTCTTTTCTCAAAAGCAGAGTGTGTTTCTTGTAAGGCAAGCTAGCGTTTGTTTCCCAGTCCTAAATGGAGTTGAGTCACATACAGTTTCTCTTTCTACGTGCAAGAGTTGTTTTCTGGTAAGAAGAGTCACTGTTGCGCTCCCATTGTCATACACAGTGCAAATAGCACTCGCGTCTGTTCCCAGCATTTACAGTGTATTGGACTGAAGAGGAGCTACTGTTCTTGTCAGTTTCCTAAGCAGAGTTGAACTAGATATGGTCCGTGTGTGTAGGAAGCACAGTTCTTTTGTTCGGAGCAAGCTCACTGTTCTGGAACTATAGGAAACACAGTAGAGTAGAAGAGTGGTTTTTTCTCAAAAGCAGAGTGTGATTCTGGTAAGGCGAGCTATTTTTTGTTTCCCAGTCAGAAATGGAGTTGAATCCCATGCAGTTTCTGGTCCTAGGAGCAAGAGTTTTTTTCTGCTAAGAAGAGTCACTATTGTGCTCCCATTGCCATACACAGTGCAAATAGCACTCGCGTCTGTTCCCAGCAAGTACAGTGTATTGGACTGAAGAGGAGCTCCTGTTCTTGTCAGTTTTCTAAGCAGAGTTGAACTAGATATGGCCCGTGTGTTTAGCAAGCACAGTTCTTTTGTCCTGAGCAAGCTCACTGTTCGGACACCAAAGGAAAAACAGTAGAGTAGAAGAGTGCTGTTTTCTCAAAAGCAGAGTGTGTTTCTTGTAAGCCGAGCTAGCGTTTGTTTCCCAGTCCTAAATGGAGTTGAGTCACATGCAGTTTCTCGTCCTAAGAGCAAGAGATGTTTTCTGGTAAGAAGAGTCACTATTGTGCTCCAATTGTCATACACAGGGCAAATAGCACGGGCGTCTGTTACCAGCATGTACAGTGTATTGGACTGAAGAGGATCTATTGTACTTGTCAGTTTCCTAAGCAGAGTTGAACTAGTTATGGCCCGTGTGTGTAGGTAGCACAGTTCTTTTGTTCTGAGCAAGCTCACTGTTCTGGCCTTATGGGAAACGCAGTAGATTTGAAGAATGCTCTTTCCTCAAAAGCAGAGTGTGTTTCTCGTAAGGTGAGCTAGCGTTTGTTTTCCAGTCTTAAATGGAGTTGAATCACATGCACTTTTTGGTACTATGAGCAAGAGTTGTTTTCTGGTAAAGAAAGTCACTATTGCGCTCCCATTGCCATACACAGGGCAAATAGCACTCGCGTCTCTTCCCAGCAAGTACAGTGTATTGGAACGAAGAGGAGCTACTGTTCTTGTCAGTTTCAAAAGCAGAGTTGAACTAGATATGGCCTGTGTTTGAAGGATGCACAGTTCTTTTGTTCTGAGGATGCTCACTGTTCTGGCCCTATAGGAAACACAGTAGAGTAGAAGAGTGCTCTTTTCTGAAAAGCAGAGTGTGTTTCTTGTAAAACGAGCTATTGTTTGTTTCCCAGTCCTAAATGGAGTTGAGTCATATGCAGTTGCTGTTCCTAAGAGCAAGAGTTGTTTTCTGATAAGAAGAGTCACTGTTGCGCTCCCATTGTCATACACAGGGCAAATAGCACATGCTTCTGTTCCCAGCAAGTATAGTGTATTGGATTGAACAGGAGCTACTGTTCTTGTCAGTTTCCTAAGCAGAGTTGAACTATATGGCCCTTGTGTGTAGGAAGCACAGTTCTTTTGTTCTCAGCAAGCTCACTGTTCTGGCCCTATAGGAAACACTGTAGAGTAGAAGAGTGCTCTTTTTTCAAAAGCAGAGTGTGTTTCTTGTAAGGCGAGCTAGCGTTTGTTTCCCAGTCCTAAATGGAGTTGAATCACATGCAGTTTCTGGTCCTACAATCAAGAGTTGTTTTCTGGTAAGAAGAGTCACTATTGAGCTCCCATTGACATACACAGTGCAAACAGCACTCGCGTCTGCTTCCAGCAAGTACAGTGTGTTGGACTGAAGAGGAGCTACTGTTCTTGTCAGTTTCCTAAGCAGAGTTGAACTAGATATGGCCCGTTAGTGTAGGAAGCACAGTTCTTTTGTTCTGAGCAAGCTCACAATTCGGACCCCAGTGGAAACACAGTAGCATAGACAACTGCTCTTTTCTCAAAAGCAGAGTGTGTTTCTTGTAAGGTGAGCTAGTGTTTGTTTCCCAGTCAGAAATGGAGTTGAATCACATGCAGTTTCTATTCCTAAGAGCAATAGATGTTTTCTGTTAAGAAGAGTCACTATTGTGCTCCCATTGCCATACACAGGGCAAGTAGCACTGGCCTCTGTTCCCAGCAAGTACAGTGTATTTGACTGAAAAGGAGCTCCCTTTCTTATCAGTTTCCTAAGCAGAGTTGAACTAGATATGGCCCATGTGTGTAGGAAGCACAGTTCATTTGTTCTCAGCAAGCTCACTGTTCAGACCCCATAGGAAACACAGTAGAGTAGAAGAGTGCTCTTTTCTCAAAAGCAGAGTGTGTTTCTTGTAAAGAGTGCTAGCGTTTGTTTCCCAGTCCTAAATGGGGTTGAATCACATGCACTTTCTGGTCCTATGAGCAAGAGTTGTTTTCTGGTAAGAAGAGTCACTATTGCGATCCCATTGCCATACACAGTGCAAGTAGCACTGGCAACTGTTCCCAGCATGTACAGTGTATTGGACTGACGAGGATCTACTGTTCCTGTCAGTTTACTAAGCAAAATTGAACTAGATATGGCCGTGTGTGTAGGAAGCACAGTTCTTTTGTTCTGAGCAAGCTCACTGTTTGGATACCATAGGAAACACAGTAGAGTAGAACAGTGCTCTTTTCTCAAAAGCAGAGTGATTTTCTTTTAAGGCGAGCCAGCTTTTGTTTCACAGTCCTAAATGGAGTTGAATCACATGCAGTTTCTGGTCCTACGAACAAGAGTTGTTTTCTGGTAAGAAAAGTCACTATTCAGCTCCCATTGCCATACACAGTGCAAATAGCTCTCGCATCTGTTCCCAGCAAGTACAGTGTATTGGACTGAAGAGGATCTACTGTTCTTGTCAGTTTCCTAAGCAAAATTGAACTAGATATGGCCATGTGTGTAGAAAGCACAGTTCTTTTGTTCTGAGCAAGCTCACTGTTCTGGTCCTAGAGGAAACACAGTAGATTAGAAGAGTGCTCTTTTCTCAAAAGCAGAGTGTGTTTCTTGTAAGGCGAGCTAGCGTTTGTTTCCGAGTCCTAAATGGAGTTGAATCACATGCAGTTTCTGGTCCTACGAGCAAGAGGTGTTTTCTGGTAAGAAGTGTCACTACTGTACTCCCTTTGTCATACACAGGGCAAATAGCACTGGCGTCTGTTCCCAGCATGTACAGTGTATTGGACTGACGAGATTCTACTGTTCTTGTCACTTTCCTAAGCAGTATTGAAGTAGGTATGGCCGTGTGTGTAGGAAGCACAGTTCTTTTGTTCTGAGCAAGCTCACTGATCTGGCCCTATAGGAGACACAGTAGAGTAGAAGAGTGCTCTTTTCTCAAAAGCAGAGTTTGCTTCTTGTAAGACGAGCTAGCGTTTGTTTCCCAGTCCTAAATGGAGTTGAATCACATACAGTTTTTGGTCCTACGAGCAAGAGTTGTTTTCTGTTAAATAAAGTCACTATTGCGCTCCCATTGCCATACAAGGGGCAAATAGCTCTCGTGTCTGTTCCCAGCAAGTACAGTGTATTGGACTGAAGAGGATACTGTTCTTGTCATTTTCCTAAGCAGATTTGAACTTGATATGGCCCCTGTGTGTAGGAAGCACAGTTCTTTTGTTCTGAGCAAGCTCACTGTTCGGACCCCATGGGAAACACAGTAGAGTAGAAGAGTGCTCTTTTCTCAAAAGCAGAGTGTGTTTCTTGTAAGGCGAGCTAGCGTTTGTTTCCCAGTCCTAATTGGAGTTATCACATGCAGTTTCTGTTCCTACGAGCAAGAGTTGTTTTCTGGTAATAAGAGTCACTATTGTGCTCCCATTGCCATACACAGGGCAAGTAGCACTCTCGTCTGTTCCCAGCAAGTACAAAGTATTGTACTGAAGAGGAGCTCCTGTTCTTGTCAGTTTCCTAAGAAGAGTTGAACTAGATATGGGCCGTGTGTGTAGGAAGCACAGTTCTTTTGTTCTGAGCAGCTCTCTGTTCTGGCACCAAAGGAAACACAGTAGAGTAGAAGAGTGCTCTTTTCTCAAAAGCAGAGTGTGTTTCTTGTAAGGCAAGCTAGCGTTTGTTTCCCAGTCCTAAATGGAGTTGAGTCACATACAGTTTCTGTTTCTACGTGCAAGAGTTGTTTTCTGGTAAGAAGAGTCACTGTTGCGCTCCCATTGTCATACACAGTGCAAATAGCACTCGCGTCTGTTCCCAGCATTTACAGTGTATTGGACTGAAGAGGAGCTACTGTTCTTGTCAGTTTCCTAAGCAGAGTTGAACTAGATATGGTCCGTGTGTGTAGGAAGCACAGTTCTTTTGTTCGGAGCAAGCTCACTGTTCTGGAACTATAGGAAACACAGTAGAGTAGAAGAGTGGTTTTTTCTCAAAAGCAGAGTGTGATTCTGGTAAGGCGAGCTATTTTTTGTTTCCCAGTCAGAAATGGAGTTGAATCCCATGCAGTTTCTGGTCCTAGGAGCAAGAGTTTTTTTCTGCTAAGAAGAGTCACTATTGTGCTCCCATTGCCATACACAGTGCAAATAGCACTCGCGTCTGTTCCCAGCAAGTACAGTGTATTGGACTGAAGAGGAGCTCCTGTTCTTGTCAGTTTTCTAAGCAGAGTTGAACTAGATATGGCCCGTGTGTTTATCAAGCACAGTTCTTTTGTCCTGAGCAAGCTCACTGTTCGGACACCAAAGGAAAAACAGTAGAGTAGAAGAGTGCTGTTTTCTCAAAAGCAGAGTGTGTTTCTTGTAAGCCGAGCTAGCGTTTGTTTCCCAGTCCTAAATGGAGTTGAGTCACATGCAGTTTCTGGTCCTACGAGCAAGAGATGTTTTCGGGTAAGAAGAGTCACTACTGCACTCCCATTGCCATACACAGTGCAAATAGCACTGGCGTCTGTACCCAGCATGTACAGCGTATTGGACTGAAGAGGATCTACTGTTTTGTCAGTTTCCTAAGCAGAGTTGAACTAGATATGGCCCGTGTGTGTAGGAAGCACAGTTCTTTGTTCTGAGCAAGCTCATTTTCGGACCCCATAGAAACACAGTAGAGTAGAAGAGTGCTCTTTTCTCAAAAGCAGAGTGTGTTTCCTGTAAGGCGAGCTAGCGTTTATTTCCCAGTCCTAAATAGAGTTGAATCACATGCAGTTTCTGGTCCTACGAGCAAGAGTTGTTTTCTGGGAAGAAGAGTCACTATTGCGCTCCCATTGTCACACACAGGGCAAATAGCACTGGCGTCTGTTCTCAGCATGTACAGTCTATTGGACTGAAGAGGTTCTACTGTTCTTGTCAGTTTCCTAAGCAGAATTGAACAAGATATAGCCCGTGTGTGTAGGAAGCACAGTTCTTTTGTTCTGAGCAAGCTCACATTTCGAACCCCATAAGAAACACAGTAGAGTAGAAGAGTGCATTTTTCTCAAAAGCAGAGTGTGTTTCTTGTAAGGCGAGCTAGCGTTTGTTTCCCAGTCCTAAATGGAGTTCAAATACACATGCAGTTTCTGGTCCTACGAGCAAGAGTTGTTTTCTGGTTGAAGAGTCACTATTGCGCTCCCTTTGCCATACACAGTGCAAATAGCCCTCGTGTCTGTTCCCAGCAAGTACAGTATATTGGACTGAAGAGGATCTACTGTTCTTGTCAGTTTCCTAAGCAGAATTGAACTAGATATGGCCCGTGTGTGTAGAAAGCACAGTTCTTTTGTTCTGAGCAAGCTCACTGTTCTGGCCCTATAGGAAACACAGTAGAGTAGATGAGTGCTCTTTTCTCAAAAGCAGAGTGTGTTTCTTGTAAGGCGAGCTAGCGTTTGTTTCCCAGTCCTAAATGGAGTTGAAATACACATGCAGTTTCTGGTCTTACGAGCAAGAGTTGTTTTCTGGTTTTGAAGAGTCACTATTGTGCTCCCTTTGCCATACACAGTGCAAATAGCCCTCGCGTCTGTTCCCAGCAAGTACAGTGTATTGCACTGAAGAGGAGCTACTGTTCTTGTCAGTTTCCTAAGCAGAGTTGAACGAGATATGGCCCATGTGTGTAGGAAGCACAGTTCTTTTGTACTCAGCAAGCTCACTGTTCTGGCCCTATAGGAAACACAGTAGAGTAGAAGAGTGCTCTTTTCTGAAAAGGAGAGTGTGTTTCTTGTAAGGCGAGCTATTGTTTGTTTCCCAGTCCTAAATGGAGTTGAGTCACATGCAGTTTTTGGTCCTACAGGCAAGAGTTGATTTCTGGTAAAAACTGTCACTATTGTGCTCCAATTGCCATACACAGTGCAAATAGCACTCGGGTCTGTACCCAGAAGTACAGAGTATTGGACTGAAGAGGAGCTACTGTTCTTGTCAGTTTCCAAGCAGAATTGAACTAGATATGGCCGTGTGTGGGGGAACTACAATTCTTTTGTTCTGAGCAAGCTCTGTGTTCTGACCCTATAGGAAACAGAGTAGAGAAGAAGAGTGCTCTTTTCTCCAAAGCAGAGTGTGTTTCTCTTCAGGCAAGCTAGCCTTTGTTTCCCAGTCCTAAATGGAGTTGAGTCACATGCTATTCTGGTCCTACGACCAAGAGTTGTTTTCTGGTAAGAAGAGTCACTATTGTGCTCCCACTGTCATACACAGGGGAAATAGCATTGGCATCTGTTCTGAGCATGTACAGTGTATTGGACTGTAGAGAATCTACTGTTCTTGTCAGTTTCCTAAGCAGAATTGAACTAGATATGGCCCATATATGTAGGAAGCACAGTTCTTTTGTTCGGAGCAAGCTCACTGTTCGGACCACCTAGGAAACACAGTAGAGTAGAAGAGTGCTCTTTTCTCAAAAGCAGAGTGTGTTTCTTGTAGGACGAGCTAGCGTTTGTTTCCCAGTCGTAAATGGAGTTGAGTCACATGCAGTTTCTGGTCCTACGAGCAAGAGTTGTTTTCTGGTAAGAAGAGTCACTATTGCGCTCCCATGGTCATACACAGGGCAAATAGCACTGGCATCTGTTCCAAGCAAGTACAGTGTATTGGACTGAACAGGAGCTACGGTTCTTGTCAGTTTCCTAAGCAGAGTTGAACTGGATATGGCCCGTGTGTGTAGGAAGCACAGTTCTTTTGTTCTGAGCAAGCTCACTGTTCGGACCCCATAGGAAACACAGTAGAGTAGAAGAGTGCTCTTTTCTCAAAAGCAGAGTGTGTTTCTTGTAAGGCGAGCTAGCGTTTGTTTCCCAGTCCTAAATGGAATTGAATCACGTGTAGCTTCTGGTCCTGAGAGCAAGAGTTGTTTTCTGGTAAGAAGAGTCACTATTGTGCTCCCATTGTCTTACACAGGTTAAAGATCACTGGCGTCTGTTCCCAGCATGTACACTGTATTAGACTGAAGAGGAGCTACTGTTCTTGTCAGTTTCCTAAGCAGAGTTGTACTAGATATGGCCCGTGTGTGTAGGAAGTACAGTTCTTTTGTTTTGAGCAAGCTCACAGTTCTGGCCATGTACGAAACACAGTAGAGTAGAAGAGTGCTCTTTTCTTAAAGCAGAGTGTGTTTCTTGTAAGGCGAGCTAGCGTTTGTTTCCCAGTCCTAAATCGAGTTGAATCAAATGCAGTTTCTTTTCCTATAAGCAAGAGTTGTTTTCTGGTAAGAAGAGTCACTATTGCGCTCCCATTGTCATACACATGGCAAATAGCACAGGCGTTTGATCCCAGCATGTACAGTGTATTGGACTGAAGAGGTTCTACTGTTCTTGTCAGTTTCCTAAGCAAAATTGAACTAGATATGGCCGTGTGTGTAGAAAGTACAGTTCTTTTGTTCTGAACAACCTCACTGTTCAGATCCCATAGGAAACACAGTAGATTAGAAGAGTGCTCTCTTCTCAAAAGCAGAGTGTGTTTCTTGTAAGGCGAGCTAGCGTTTGTTTCCCAGTCTTAAATGGAGTTGAATCACATGCAGTTTCTGGTCCTACGAGCAAGAGTTGTTTTCTGGTAAGAAGAGTCACTACTGCGCTACCATTGTCATACACAGGGCAAATAGCACTGGCGTCTGTTCCCAGCATGTACAGTGTATTGCACTGAAGAAGATCTACTGTTCTTGTCAGTTTCCTAAGCAGAATTGAACTAGATATGGCCCGTGTGTGTATGAAGCACAGTTCTTTTGTTCTGAGAAAGCTCACTGTTCTGGCCCTATAGGAAACACAGTAGAGTAGAAGAGTGCTCTTTTCTCAAAAGTAGAGTGTGTTTCTTGTAAGGCAAGCTAGCTTTTGTTTCCCAGTCCTAAATGGAGTTGAATCACATACAGTTTTTGGTCCTACGAGCAAGAGTTGTTTTCTGGTAAGGAAAGTCACTATTGCGCTCCCATTGACATACACAGTGCAAAAAGCTCTCGGGCCTGTTCCCAGCAAGTACAGTGTATTGGACTGAAGAGGATCTACTCTTCTTGTCAGTTTCCTAAGCAGAGTTGAACTAGATATGGCCCCTGTGTGTAGGAAGCACAGTTCTTTTGTTCTGAGCAAGCTCACTTTTCTGGCGCTATAGAAAACACAGTAGAGTAGAAGAGTGCTCTTTTCTCAAAAGCAGAGTGTGTTTCTTGTAAGGCGAGCTAGCATTTGTTTCCCAGTCCTAAATGGAGTTATCACATGCAGTTTCTGTTCCTATGAGCGAGAGTTGTTTTCTCTTAAGAAGAGTCACTATTGCGTTCCCATTGCCATACACAGGGCACATAGCACTGGCATCTGTTCCCAGCAAGTACAGTGTATTGGACTGAAGAGGAGCTACTGTTCTTGTCAGTTTCCTAAGCAGAGTTGAACTAGATATGGCCCGTGTGTGTAGGAAGCACAATTCTTTTGTTCTGAGCAAGCTCACTTTTCGAACCCCATAGGAAACACAGTAGAGTAGAAGAGTGCTCTTTTCTCAAAAGCAGAGTTTTTTTCTCGTAAGGCAAGCTAGTGCTTGTTTCCCAATCAGAAATGGAGTTGAATCCCATGCAGTTTCTGGTCCTACGAGCAAGAGTTGTTTTCTGGTAAGTAGAGTCACTATTTCGCTCCCATTGCCATACACAGTACAAATAGCACTCGCGTCTGTTTCCAGCAAGTACAGTGTATTGGACTGAAGAGGAGCTACTGTTCTTTTCAGTTTCCTAAGCAGAGTTGAACTAGATATGGCCCGTGTGTGTAGGAAGCACAGTTCTTTTGTTCTGAGCAAGCTCACTGTTCTGGCCCTATAGGAAACACAGTAGAGTAGAAGAGGGCTCTTTTCTGAAAAGCAGAGTGTGTTTTTTGTAAGGCGAGCTATTGTTTGTTTCAAGTCCTAAGTGGAGTTGAGTCACATGCAGTTGCTGTTCCTAAGAGCAAGAGTTGTTTTCTGATAACAAGAGTCACTGTTGCGCTCCCATTGTCTTACACAGGGCAAATAGCACTCGCTTCTATTCCCAGCAAGTACAGTGTATTGGACTGAATAGGAGCTATTGTTTTTGTCAGTTTCCTAAGAAGAGTTGAACTAGATATGTCCCGTGTGTGTAGGAAGCACAGTTCTTTTGTTCTGAGCAAGCTACTGTTTGGACCCCATATGAAACGCAGTAGAGTACAAGAGTGCTCTTTTCTCAAAAGCAGAGTGTGTTTCTTGTAAGGCGAGCTAGCGTTTGTGTCCCAGTCCTAAATGGAATTGAATCACGTGTAGCTTCTGGTCCTGAGAGCAAGAGTTGTTTTCTGGTAAGAAGAGTCACTATTGTGCTCCCATTGTCATACACAGGTTAAAGATCACTGGCGTCTGTTCCCAGCATGTACACTGTATTAGACTGAAGAGGAGCTACTGTTCTTGTCAGTTTCCTAAGCAGAGTTGTACTAGATATGGCCCGTGTGTGTAGGAAGTACAGTTCTTTTGTTTTGAGCAAGCTCACAGTTCTGGCCATGTACGAAACACAGTAGAGTAGAAGAGTGCTCTTTTCTTAAAGCAGAGTGTGTTTCTTGTAAGGCGAGCTAGCGTTTGTTTCCCAGTCCTAAATCGAGTTGAATCAAATGCAGTTTCTTTTCCTATAAGCAAGAGTTGTTTTCTGGTAAGAAGAGTCACTATTGCGCTCCCATTGTCATACACATGGCAAATAGCACAGGCGTTTGATCCCAGCATGTACAGTGTATTGGACTGACGAGGATCTACTGTTCTTGTCAGTTTCCTAAGCAAAATTGAACTAGATATGGCCGTGTGTGTAGAAAGTACAGTTCTTTTGTTCTGAACAACCTCACTGTTCAGATCCCATAGGAAACACAGTAGATTAGAAGAGTGCTCTCTTCTCAAAAGTAGAGTGTGTTTCTTGTAAGGCGAGCTAGCGTTTGTTTCCCAGTCTTAAATGGAGTTGAATCACATGCAGTTTCTGGTCCTACGAGCAAGAGTTGTTTTCTGGTAAGAAGAGTCACTACTGCGCTACCATTGTCATACACAGGGCAAATAGCACTGGCGTCTGTTCCCAGCATGTACAGTGTATTGCACTGAAGAAGATCTGTTCTTGTCAGTTTCCTAAGCAGAATTGAACTAGATATGGCCCGTGTGTTTATGAAGCACAGTTCTTTTGTTCTGAGAAAGCTCACTGTTCTGGCCCTATAGGAAACACAGTAGAGTAGAAGAGTGCTCTTTTCTCAAAAGTAGAGTGTGTTTCTTGTAAGGCAAGCTAGCTTTTGTTTCCCAGTCCTAAATGGAGTTGAATCACATACAGTTTTTGGTCCTACAAGCAAGAGTTGTTTTCTGGTAAGGAAAGTCACTATTGCACTCCCATTGACATACACAGTGCAAAAAGCTCTCGGGTCTGTTCCCAGCAAGTACAGTGTATTGGACTGAAGAGGATCTCCTCCTCTTGTCAGTTTCCTAAGCAGAGTTGAACTAGATATGGCTCCTGTGTGTAGGAAGCACAGTTCTTTTGTTCTGAGCAAGCTCACTTTTCTGGCGCTATAGAAAACACAGTAGAGTAGAAGAGTGCTCTTTTCTCAAAAGCAGAGTGTGTTTCTTGTAAGGCGAGCTAGCACTTGTTTCCCAGTCCTAAATGGAGTTATCACATGCAGTTTCTGTTCCTATGAGCGAGAGTTGTTTTCTGGTAAGAAGAGTCACTATTGCGTTCCCATTGCCATACACAGGGCACATAGCACTGGCATCTGTTCCCAGCAAGTACAGTGTATTGGACTGAAGAGGAGCTACTGTTCTTGTCAGTTTCCTAAGCAGAGTTGAACTAGATATGGCCCGTGTGTGTAGGAAGCACAATTCTTTTGTTCTGGGCAAGCTCACTTTTCGGACCCCATAGGAAACACAGTAGAGTAGAAGAGTGCTCTTTTCTCAAAAGCAGAGTTTTTTTCTCGTAAGGCGAGCTAGTGCTTGTTTCCCAATCAGAAATGGAGTTGAATCCCATGCAGTTTCTGGTCCTACGAGCAAGAGTTGTTTTCTGGTAAGTAGAGTCACTATTTCGCTCCCATTGCCATACACAGTACAAATAGCACTCGCGTCTGTTCCCAGCAAGTACAGTGTATTGGACTGAAGAGGAGCTACTGTTCTTTTCAGTTTCCTAAGCAGAGTTGAACTAGATATGGCCCGTGTGTAGGAAGCACAGTTCTTTTGTTCTGAGCAAGCTCACTGTTCTGGCCCTATAGGAAACACAGTAGAGTAGAAGAGGGCTCTTTTCTGAAAAGCAGAGAGTGTTTTTTGTAAGGCGAGCTATTGTTTGTTTCAAGTCCTAAGTGGAGTTGAGTCACATGCAGTTGCTGTTCCTAAGAGCAAGAGTTGTTTTCTGATAACAAGAGTCACTGTTGCGCTCCCATTGTCATACACAGGGCAAATAGCACTCGCTTCTATTCCCAGCAAGTACAGTGTATTGGACTGAATAGGAGCTACTGTTTTTGTCAGTTTCCTAAGAAGAGTTGAACTAGATATGTCCCGTGTGTAGGAAGCACAGTTCTTTTGTTCTGAGCAAGCTACTGTTTGGACCCCATATGAAACGCAGTAGAGTAGAAGAGTGCTCTTTTCTCAAAAGCAGAGTGTGTTTCTTGTAAGGCGAGCTAGCGTTTGTTTCCGAGTCCTAAATGGAGTTGAATCACATGCAGTTTCTGGTCCTACGAGCAAGAGGTGTTTTTTGGTAAGAAGAGTCACTACTGCACTCCCGTTGTCATACACAGGGCAAATAGCACTGGCGTCTGTTACCAGGATGTACAGTGTGTTGGACTGACGAGGTTCTACTGTTCTTGTCACTTTCCTAAGCAGTATTGAACTAGGTATGGCCGTGTGTGTAGGAAGCACAGTTCTTTTGTTCTGAGCAAGCTCACTGATCTGGCCCTATAGGAGACACAGTAGAGTAGATGAGTGCTCTTTTCCCAAATCAGAGTTTGCTTCTTGTAAGACAAGCTAGCGTTTGTTTCCCAGTCCTAAATGGAGTTGAATCACATACAGTTTTTGGTCCTACGAGCAAGAGTTGTTTTCTGTTAAATAAAGTCACTATTGCGCTCCCATTGCCATACAAGGGGCAAATAGCTCTCGTGTCTGTTCCCAGCAAGTACAGTGTATTGGACTGAAGAGGATACTGTTCTTGTCATTTTCCTAAGCAGATTTGAACTTGATATGGCCCCTGTGTGTAGGAAGCACAGTTCTTTTGTTCTGAGCAAGCTCACTGTTCGGACCCCATGGGAAACACAGTAGAGTAGAAGAGTGCTCTTTTCTCAAAAGCAGAGTGTGTTTCTTGTAAGGCGAGCTAGCGTTTGTTTCCCAGTCCTAATTGGAGTTATCACATGCAGTTTTTTGTCCTACGAGCAAGAGTTGTTTTCTGGTAAGAAGAGTCACTATTGCGCTCCCATTGCCTTACACAGAGCAAATAACACGGGCGTCTGTTAGCAGCATGTACAGTGTATTGGACTGAAGAGGATCTACTGTTCTTGACAGTTTCCTAAGCAGAGTTGAACTAGATATGGCTTGTGTGTGTAGGAAGCACAGTTCTTTTGTTCTGAGCATGCTCACTGTTCTGGCCCTATAGGAAACACAGTAGAGTAGAAGAGTGCTCTTTTCTCAAAAGCAGAGTGTGTTTCTTGTAAGGCAAGCTAGCGTTTGTTTCCCAGTCCTAAATGGAGTTGAGTCACATACAGTTTCTCTTTCTACGTGCAAGAGTTGTTTTCTGGTAAGAAGAGTCACTGTTGCGCTCCCATTGTCATACACAGTGCAAATAGCACTCGCGTCTGTTCCCAGCATTTACAGTGTATTGGACTGAAGAGGAGCTACTGTTCTTGTCAGTTTCCTAAGCAGAGTTGAACTAGATATGGTCCGTGTGTGTAGGAAGCACAGTTCTTTTGTTCGGAGCAAGCTCACTGTTCTGGAACTATAGGAAACACAGTAGAGTAGAAGAGTGGTTTTTTCTCAAAAGCAGAGTGTGATTCTGGTAAGGCGAGCTATTTTTTGTTTCCCAGTCAGAAATGGAGTTGAATCCCATGCAGTTTCTGTTCCTAGGAGCAAGAGTTTTTTTCTGCTAAGAAGAGTCACTATTGTGCTCCCATTGCCATACACAGTGCAAATAGCACTCGCGTCTGTTCCCAGCAAGTACAGTGTATTGGACTGAAGAGGAGCTCCTGTTCTTGTCAGTTTTCTAAGCAGAGTTGAACTAGATATGGCCCGTGTGTTTAGCAAGCACAGTTCTTTTGTCCTGAGCAAGCTCACTGTTCGGACACCAAAGGAAAAACAGTAGAGTAGAAGAGTGCTGTTTTCTCAAAAGCAGAGTGTGTTTCTTGTAAGCCGAGCTAGCGTTTGTTTCCCAGTCCTAAATAGAGTTGAATCACATGCAGTTTCTGGTCCTACGAGCAAGAGTTGTTTTCTGGGAAGAAGAGTCACTATTGCGCTCCCATTGTCACACACAGGGCAAATAGCACTGGCGTCTGTTCTCAGCATGTACAGTCTATTGGACTGAAGAGGTTCTACTGTTCTTGTCAGTTTCCTAAGCAGAATTGAACAAGATATAGCCCGTGTGTGTAGGAAGCACAGTTCTTTTGTTCTGAGCAAGCTCACATTTCGAACCCCATAAGAAACACAGTAGAGTAGAAGAGTGCATTTTTCTCAAAAGCAGAGTGTGTTTCTTGTAAGGCGAGCTAGCGTTTGTTTCCCAGTCCTAAATGGAGTTCAAATACACATGCAGTTTCTGGTCCTACGAGCAAGAGTTGTTTTCTGGTTGAAGAGTCACTATTGCGCTCCCTTTGCCATACACAGTGCAAATAGCCCTCGCGTCTGTTCCCAGCAAGTACAGTATATTGGACTGAAGAGGATCTACTGTTCTTGTCAGTTTCCTAAGCAGAATTGAACTAGATATGGCCCGTGTGTGTAGAAAGCACAGTTCTTTTGTTCTGAGCAAGCTCACTGTTCTGGCCCTATAGGAAACACAGTAGAGTAGATGAGTGCTCTTTTCTCAAAAGCAGAGTGTGTTTCTTGTAAGGCGAGCTAGCGTTTGTTTCCCAGTCCTAAATGGAGTTGAAATACACATGCAGTTTCTGGTCTTACGAGCAAGAGTTGTTTTCTGGTTTTGAAGAGTCACTATTGTGCTCCCTTTGCCATACACAGTGCAAATAGCCCTCGCGTCTGTTCCCAGCAAGTACAGTGTATTGGACTGAAGAGGAGCTACTGTTCTTGTCAGTTTCCTAAGCAGAGTTGAACGAGATATGGCCCATGTGTGTAGGAAGCACAGTTCTTTTGTACTCAGCAAGCTCACTGTTCTGGCCCTATAGGAAACACAGTAGAGTAGAAGAGTGCTCTTTTCTGAAAAGGAGAGTGTGTTTCTTGTAAGGCGAGCTATTGTTTGTTTCCCAGTCCTAAATGGAGTTGAGTCACATGCAGTTTTTGGTCCTACAGGCAAGAGTTGATTTCTGGTAAAAACTGTCACTATTGTGCTCCAATTGCCATACACAGTGCAAATAGCACTCGGGTCTGTACCCAGAAGTACAGAGTATTGGACTGAAGAGGAGCTACTGTTCTTGTCAGTTTCCAAGCAGAATTGAACTAGATATGGCCGTGTGTGGGGGAACTACAATTCTTTTGTTCTGAGCAAGCTCTGTGTTCTGACCCTATAGGAAACAGAGTAGAGAAGAAGAGTGCTCTTTTCTCCAAAGCAGAGTGTGTTTCTCTTCAGGCAAGCTAGCCTTTGTTTCCCAGTCCTAAATGGAGTTGAGTCACATGCTATTCTGGTCCTACGACCAAGAGTTGTTTTCTGGTAAGAAGAGTCACTATTGTGCTCCCACTGTCATACACAGGGGAAATAGCATTGGCATCTGTTCTGAGCATGTACAGTGTATTGGACTGTAGAGAATCTACTGTTCTTGTCAGTTTCCTAAGCAGAATTGAACTAGATATGGCCCATATATGTAGGAAGCACAGTTCTTTTGTTCGGAGCAAGCTCACTGTTCGGACCACCTAGGAAACACAGTAGAGTAGAAGAGTGCTCTTTTCTCAAAAGCAGAGTGTGTTTCTTGTAGGACGAGCTAGCGTTTGTTTCCCAGTCGTAAATGGAGTTGAGTCACATGCAGTTTCTGGTCCTACGAGCAAGAGTTGTTTTCTGGTAAGAAGAGTCACTATTGCGCTCCCATGGTCATACACAGGGCAAATAGCACTGGCATCTGTTCCAAGCAAGTACAGTGTATTGGACTGAACAGGAGCTACGGTTCTTGTCAGTTTCCTAAGCAGAGTTGAACTGGATATGGCCCGTGTGTGTAGGAAGCACAGTTCTTTTGTTCTGAGCAAGCTCACTGTTCGGACCCCATAGGAAACACAGTAGAGTAGAAGAGTGCTCTTTTCTCAAAAGCAGAGTGTGTTTCTTGTAAGGCGAGCTAGCGTTTGTTTCCCAGTCCTAAATGGAATTGAATCACGTGTAGCTTCTGGTCCTGAGAGCAAGAGTTGTTTTCTGGTAAGAAGAGTCACTATTGTGCTCCCATTGTCTTACACAGGTTAAAGATCACTGGCGTCTGTTCCCAGCATGTACACTGTATTAGACTGAAGAGGAGCTACTGTTCTTGTCAGTTTCCTAAGCAGAGTTGTACTAGATATGGCCCGTGTGTGTAGGAAGTACAGTTCTTTTGTTTTGAGCAAGCTCACAGTTCTGGCCATGTACGAAACACAGTAGAGTAGAAGAGTGCTCTTTTCTTAAAGCAGAGTGTGTTTCTTGTAAGGCGAGCTAGCGTTTGTTTCCCAGTCCTAAATCGAGTTGAATCAAATGCAGTTTCTTTTCCTATAAGCAAGAGTTGTTTTCTGGTAAGAAGAGTCACTATTGCGCTCCCATTGTCATACACATGGCAAATAGCACAGGCGTTTGATCCCAGCATGTACAGTGTATTGGACTGAAGAGGTTCTACTGTTCTTGTCAGTTTCCTAAGCAAAATTGAACTAGATATGGCCGTGTGTGTAGAAAGTACAGTTCTTTTGTTCTGAACAACCTCACTGTTCAGATCCCATAGGAAACACAGTAGATTAGAAGAGTGCTCTCTTCTCAAAAGCAGAGTGTGTTTCTTGTAAGGCGAGCTAGCGTTTGTTTCCCAGTCTTAAATGGAGTTGAATCACATGCAGTTTCTGGTCCTACGAGCAAGAGTTGTTTTCTGGTAAGAAGAGTCACTACTGCGCTACCATTGTCATACACAGGGCAAATAGCACTGGCGTCTGTTCCCAGCATGTACAGTGTATTGCACTGAAGAAGATCTACTGTTCTTGTCAGTTTCCTAAGCAGAATTGAACTAGATATGGCCCGTGTGTGTATGAAGCACAGTTCTTTTGTTCTGAGAAAGCTCACTGTTCTGGCCCTATAGGAAACACAGTAGAGTAGAAGAGTGCTCTTTTCTCAAAAGTAGAGTGTGTTTCTTGTAAGGCAAGCTAGCTTTTGTTTCCCAGTCCTAAATGGAGTTGAATCACATACAGTTTTTGGTCCTACGAGCAAGAGTTGTTTTCTGGTAAGGAAAGTCACTATTGCGCTCCCATTGACATACACAGTGCAAAAAGCTCTCGGGCCTGTTCCCAGCAAGTACAGTGTATTGGACTGAAGAGGATCTACTCTTCTTGTCAGTTTCCTAAGCAGAGTTGAACTAGATATGGCCCCTGTGTGTAGGAAGCACAGTTCTTTTGTTCTGAGCAAGCTCACTTTTCTGGCGCTATAGAAAACACAGTAGAGTAGAAGAGTGCTCTTTTCTCAAAAGCAGAGTGTGTTTCTTGTAAGGCGAGCTAGCATTTGTTTCCCAGTCCTAAATGGAGTTATCACATGCAGTTTCTGTTCCTATGAGCGAGAGTTGTTTTCTCTTAAGAAGAGTCACTATTGCGTTCCCATTGCCATACACAGGGCACATAGCACTGGCATCTGTTCCCAGCAAGTACAGTGTATTGGACTGAAGAGGAGCTACTGTTCTTGTCAGTTTCCTAAGCAGAGTTGAACTAGATATGGCCCGTGTGTGTAGGAAGCACAATTCTTTTGTTCTGAGCAAGCTCACTTTTCGAACCCCATAGGAAACACAGTAGAGTAGAAGAGTGCTCTTTTCTCAAAAGCAGAGTTTTTTTCTCGTAAGGCAAGCTAGTGCTTGTTTCCCAATCAGAAATGGAGTTGAATCCCATGCAGTTTCTGGTCCTACGAGCAAGAGTTGTTTTCTGGTAAGTAGAGTCACTATTTCGCTCCCATTGCCATACACAGTACAAATAGCACTCGCGTCTGTTTCCAGCAAGTACAGTGTATTGGACTGAAGAGGAGCTACTGTTCTTTTCAGTTTCCTAAGCAGAGTTGAACTAGATATGGCCCGTGTGTGTAGGAAGCACAGTTCTTTTGCTCTGAGCAAGCTCACTGTTCTGGCCCTATAGGAAACACAGTAGAGTAGAAGAGGGCTCTTTTCTGAAAAGCAGAGTGTGTTTTTTGTAAGGCGAGCTATTGTTTGTTTCAAGTCCTAAGTGGAGTTGAGTCACATGCAGTTGCTGTTCCTAAGAGCAAGAGTTGTTTTCTGATAACAAGAGTCACTGTTGCGCTCCCATTGTCTTACACAGGGCAAATAGCACTCGCTTCTATTCCCAGCAAGTACAGTGTATTGGACTGAATAGGAGCTATTGTTTTTGTCAGTTTCCTAAGAAGAGTTGAACTAGATATGTCCCGTGTGTGTAGGAAGCACAGTTCTTTTGTTCTGAGCAAGCTACTGTTTGGACCCCATATGAAACGCAGTAGAGTACAAGAGTGCTCTTTTCTCAAAAGCAGAGTGTGTTTCTTGTAAGGCGAGCTAGCGTTTGTGTCCCAGTCCTAAATGGAATTGAATCACGTGTAGCTTCTGGTCCTGAGAGCAAGAGTTGTTTTCTGGTAAGAAGAGTCACTATTGTGCTCCCATTGTCATACACAGGTTAAAGATCACTGGCGTCTGTTCCCAGCATGTACACTGTATTAGACTGAAGAGGAGCTACTGTTCTTGTCAGTTTCCTAAGCAGAGTTGTACTAGATATGGCCCGTGTGTGTAGGAAGTACAGTTCTTTTGTTTTGAGCAAGCTCACAGTTCTGGCCATGTACGAAACACAGTAGAGTAGAAGAGTGCTCTTTTCTTAAAGCAGAGTGTGTTTCTTGTAAGGCGAGCTAGCGTTTGTTTCCCAGTCCTAAATCGAGTTGAATCAAATGCAGTTTCTTTTCCTATAAGCAAGAGTTGTTTTCTGGTAAGAAGAGTCACTATTGCGCTCCCATTGTCATACACATGGCAAATAGCACAGGCGTTTGATCCCAGCATGTACAGTGTATTGGACTGACGAGGATCTACTGTTCTTGTCAGTTTCCTAAGCAAAATTGAACTAGATATGGCCGTGTGTGTAGAAAGTACAGTTCTTTTGTTCTGAACAACCTCACTGTTCAGATCCCATAGGAAACACAGTAGATTAGAAGAGTGCTCTCTTCTCAAAAGTAGAGTGTGTTTCTTGTAAGGCGAGCTAGCGTTTGTTTCCCAGTCTTAAATGGAGTTGAATCACATGCAGTTTCTGGTCCTACGAGCAAGAGTTGTTTTCTGGTAAGAAGAGTCACTACTGCGCTACCATTGTCATACACAGGGCAAATAGCACTGGCGTCTGTTCCCAGCATGTACAGTGTATTGCACTGAAGAAGATCTGTTCTTGTCAGTTTCCTAAGCAGAATTGAACTAGATATGGCCCGTGTGTTTATGAAGCACAGTTCTTTTGTTCTGAGAAAGCTCACTGTTCTGGCCCTATAGGAAACACAGTAGAGTAGAAGAGTGCTCTTTTCTCAAAAGTAGAGTGTGTTTCTTGTAAGGCAAGCTAGCTTTTGTTTCCCAGTCCTAAATGGAGTTGAATCACATACAGTTTTTGGTCCTACAAGCAAGAGTTGTTTTCTGGTAAGGAAAGTCACTATTGCACTCCCATTGACATACACAGTGCAAAAAGCTCTCGGGTCTGTTCCCAGCAAGTACAGTGTATTGGACTGAAGAGGATCTCCTCCTCTTGTCAGTTTCCTAAGCAGAGTTGAACTAGATATGGCTCCTGTGTGTAGGAAGCACAGTTCTTTTGTTCTGAGCAAGCTCACTTTTCTGGCGCTATAGAAAACACAGTAGAGTAGAAGAGTGCTCTTTTCTCAAAAGCAGAGTGTGTTTCTTGTAAGGCGAGCTAGCACTTGTTTCCCAGTCCTAAATGGAGTTATCACATGCAGTTTCTGTTCCTATGAGCGAGAGTTGTTTTCTGGTAAGAAGAGTCACTATTGCGTTCCCATTGCCATACACAGGGCACATAGCACTGGCATCTGTTCCCAGCAAGTACAGTGTATTGGACTGAAGAGGAGCTACTGTTCTTGTCAGTTTCCTAAGCAGAGTTGAACTAGATATGGCCCGTGTGTGTAGGAAGCACAATTCTTTTGTTCTGGGCAAGCTCACTTTTCGGACCCCATAGGAAACACAGTAGAGTAGAAGAGTGCTCTTTTCTCAAAAGCAGAGTTTTTTTCTCGTAAGGCGAGCTAGTGCTTGTTTCCCAATCAGAAATGGAGTTGAATCCCATGCAGTTTCTGGTCCTACGAGCAAGAGTTGTTTTCTGGTAAGTAGAGTCACTATTTCGCTCCCATTGCCATACACAGTACAAATAGCACTCGCGTCTGTTCCCAGCAAGTACAGTGTATTGGACTGAAGAGGAGCTACTGTTCTTTTCAGTTTCCTAAGCAGAGTTGAACTAGATATGGCCCGTGTGTAGGAAGCACAGTTCTTTTGTTCTGAGCAAGCTCACTGTTCTGGCCCTATAGGAAACACAGTAGAGTAGAAGAGGGCTCTTTTCTGAAAAGCAGAGAGTGTTTTTTGTAAGGCGAGCTATTGTTTGTTTCAAGTCCTAAGTGGAGTTGAGTCACATGCAGTTGCTGTTCCTAAGAGCAAGAGTTGTTTTCTGATAACAAGAGTCACTGTTGCGCTCCCATTGTCATACACAGGGCAAATAGCACTCGCTTCTATTCCCAGCAAGTACAGTGTATTGGACTGAATAGGAGCTACTGTTTTTGTCAGTTTCCTAAGAAGAGTTGAACTAGATATGTCCCGTGTGTAGGAAGCACAGTTCTTTTGTTCTGAGCAAGCTACTGTTTGGACCCCATATGAAACGCAGTAGAGTAGAAGAGTGCTCTTTTCTCAAAAGCAGAGTGTGTTTCTTGTAAGGCGAGCTAGCGTTTGTTTCCGAGTCCTAAATGGAGTTGAATCACATGCAGTTTCTGGTCCTACGAGCAAGAGGTGTTTTTTGGTAAGAAGAGTCACTACTGCACTCCCGTTGTCATACACAGGGCAAATAGCACTGGCGTCTGTTACCAGGATGTACAGTGTGTTGGACTGACGAGGTTCTACTGTTCTTGTCACTTTCCTAAGCAGTATTGAACTAGGTATGGCCGTGTGTGTAGGAAGCACAGTTCTTTTGTTCTGAGCAAGCTCACTGATCTGGCCCTATAGGAGACACAGTAGAGTAGATGAGTGCTCTTTTCCCAAATCAGAGTTTGCTTCTTGTAAGACAAGCTAGCGTTTGTTTCCCAGTCCTAAATGGAGTTGAATCACATACAGTTTTTGGTCCTACGAGCAAGAGTTGTTTTCTGTTAAATAAAGTCACTATTGCGCTCCCATTGCCATACAAGGGGCAAATAGCTCTCGTGTCTGTTCCCAGCAAGTACAGTGTATTGGACTGAAGAGGATACTGTTCTTGTCATTTTCCTAAGCAGATTTGAACTTGATATGGCCCCTGTGTGTAGGAAGCACAGTTCTTTTGTTCTGAGCAAGCTCACTGTTCGGACCCCATGGGAAACACAGTAGAGTAGAAGAGTGCTCTTTTCTCAAAAGCAGAGTGTGTTTCTTGTAAGGCGAGCTAGCGTTTGTTTCCCAGTCCTAATTGGAGTTATCACATGCAGTTTTTTGTCCTACGAGCAAGAGTTGTTTTCTGGTAAGAAGAGTCACTATTGCGCTCCCATTGCCTTACACAGAGCAAATAACACGGGCGTCTGTTAGCAGCATGTACAGTGTATTGGACTGAAGAGGATCTACTGTTCTTGACAGTTTCCTAAGCAGAGTTGAACTAGATATGGCGTGTGTGTGTAGGAAGCACAGTTCTTTTGTTCTGAGCATGCTCACTGTTCTGGCCCTATAGGAAACACAGTAGAGTAGAAGAGTGCTCTTTTCTCAAAAGCAGAGTGTGTTTCTTGTAAGGCAAGCTAGCGTTTGTTTCCCAGTCCTAAATGGAGTTGAGTCACATACAGTTTCTCTTTCTACGTGCAAGAGTTGTTTTCTGGTAAGAAGAGTCACTGTTGCGCTCCCATTGTCATACACAGTGCAAATAGCACTCGCGTCTGTTCCCAGCATTTACAGTGTATTGGACTGAAGAGGAGCTACTGTTCTTGTCAGTTTCCTAAGCAGAGTTGAACTAGATATGGTCCGTGTGTGTAGGAAGCACAGTTCTTTTGTTCGGAGCAAGCTCACTGTTCTGGAACTATAGGAAACACAGTAGAGTAGAAGAGTGGTTTTTTCTCAAAAGCAGAGTGTGATTCTGGTAAGGCGAGCTATTTTTTGTTTCCCAGTCAGAAATGGAGTTGAATCCCATGCAGTTTCTGTTCCTAGGAGCAAGAGTTTTTTTCTGCTAAGAAGAGTCACTATTGTGCTCCCATTGCCATACACAGTGCAAATAGCACTCGCGTCTGTTCCCAGCAAGTACAGTGTATTGGACTGAAGAGGAGCTCCTGTTCTTGTCAGTTTTCTAAGCAGAGTTGAACTAGATATGGCCCGTGTGTTTAGCAAGCACAGTTCTTTTGTCCTGAGCAAGCTCACTGTTCGGACACCAAAGGAAAAACAGTAGAGTAGAAGAGTGCTGTTTTCTCAAAAGCAGAGTGTGTTTCTTGTAAGCCGAGCTAGCGTTTGTTTCCCAGTCCTAAATGGAGTTGAGTCACATGCAGTTTCTCGTCCTAAGAGCAAGAGATGTTTTCTGGTAAGAAGAGTCACTATTGTGCTCCAATTGTCATACACAGGGCAAATAGCACGGGCGTCTGTTACCAGCATGTACAGTGTATTGGACTGAAGAGGATCTATTGTACTTGTCAGTTTCCTAAGCAGAGTTGAACTAGTTATGGCCCGTGTGTGTAGGTAGCACAGTTCTTTTGTTCTGAGCAAGCTCACTGTTCTGGCCTTATGGGAAACGCAGTAGATTTGAAGAATGCTCTTTCCTCAAAAGCAGAGTGTGTTTCTCGTAAGGTGAGCTAGCGTTTGTTTTCCAGTCTTAAATGGAGTTGAATCACATGCACTTTTTGGTACTATGAGCAAGAGTTGTTTTCTGGTAAAGAAAGTCACTATTGCGCTCCCATTGCCATACACAGGGCAAATAGCACTCGCGTCTGTTCCCAGCAAGTACAGTGTATTGGAACGAAGAGGAGCTACTGTTCTTGTCAGTTTCAAAAGCAGAGTTGAACTAGATATGGCCTGTGTTTGTAGGATGCACAGTTCTTTTGTTCTGAGGATGCTCACTGTTCTGGCCCTATAGGAAACACAGTAGAGTAGAAGAGTGCTCTTTTCTGAAAAGCAGAGTGTGTTTCTTGTAAAACGAGCTATTGTTTGTTTCCCAGTCCTAAATGGAGTTGAGTCATATGCAGTTGCTGTTCCTAAGAGCAAGAGTTGTTTTCTGATAAGAAGAGTCACTGTTGCGCTCCCATTGTCATACACAGGGCAAATAGCACATGCTTCTGTTCCCAGCAAGTATAGTGTATTGGATTGAACAGGAGCTACTGTTCTTGTCAGTTTCCTAAGCAGAGTTGAACTATATGGCCCTTGTGTGTAGGAAGCACAGTTCTTTTGTTCTCAGCAAGCTCACTGTTCTGGCCCTATAGGAAACACTGTAGAGTAGAAGAGTGCTCTTTTTTCAAAAGCAGAGTGTGTTTCTTGTAAGGCGAGCTAGCGTTTGTTTCCCAGTCCTAAATGGAGTTGAATCACATGCAGTTTCTGGTCCTACAATCAAGAGTTGTTTTCTGGTAAGAAGAGTCACTATTGAGCTCCCATTGACATACACAGTGCAAAGAGCACTCGCGTCTGCTTCCAGCAAGTACAGTGTGTTGGACTGAAGAGGAGCTACTGTTCTTGTCAGTTTCCTAAGCAGAGTTGAACTAGATATGGCCCGTGTGTGTAGGAAGCACAGTTCTTTTGTTCTGAGCAAGCTCACAATTCGGACCCCAGTGGAAACACAGTAGCATAGACAACTGCTCTTTTCTCAAAAGCAGAGTGTGTTTCTTGTAAGGTGAGCTAGTGTTTGTTTCCCAGTCAGAAATGGAGTTGAATCACATGCAGTTTCTATTCCTAAGAGCAATAGATGTTTTCTGTTAAGAAGAGTCACTATTGTGCTCCCATTGCCATACACAGGGCAAGTAGCACTGGCCTCTGTTCCCAGCAAGTACAGTGTATTTGACTGAAAAGGAGCTCCCTTTCTTATCAGTTTCCTAAGCAGAGTTGAACTAGATATGGCCCATGTGTGTAGGAAGCACAGTTCATTTGTTCTCAGCAAGCTCACTGTTCAGACCCCATAGGAAACACAGTAGAGTAGAAGAGTGCTCTTTTCTCAAAAGCAGAGTGTGTTTCTTGTAAAGAGTGCTAGCGTTTGTTTCCCAGTCCTAAATGGGGTTGAATCACATGCACTTTCTGGTCCTACGAGCAAGAGTTGTTTTCTGGTAAGAAGAGTCACTATTGCGATCCCATTGCCATACACAGTGCAAGTAGCACTGGCAACTGTTCCCAGCATGTACAGTGTATTGGACTGACGAGGATCTACTGTTCCTGTCAGTTTACTAAGCAAAATTGAACTAGATATGGCCGTGTGTGTAGGAAGCACAGTTCTTTTGTTCTGAGCAAGCTCACTGTTTGGATACCATAGGAAACACAGTAGAGTAGAACAGTGCTCTTTTCTCAAAAGCAGAGTGATTTTCTTTTAAGGCGAGCCAGCTTTTGTTTCACAGTCCTAAATGGAGTTGAATCACATGCAGTTTCTGGTCCTACGAACAAGAGTTGTTCTCTGGTAAGAAAAGTCACTATTCAGCTCCCATTGCCATACACAGTGCAAATAGCTCTCGCATCTGTTCCCAGCAAGTACAGTGTATTGGACTGAAGAGGATCTACTGTTCTTGTCAGTTTCCTAAGCAAAATTGAACTAGATATGGCCATGTGTGTAGAAAGCACAGTTCTTTTGTTCTGAGCAAGCTCACTGTTCTGGTCCTAGAGGAAACACAGTAGATTAGAAGAGTGCTCTTTTCTCAAAAGCAGAGTGTGTTTCTTGTAAGGCGAGCTAGCGTTTGTTTCCGAGTCCTAAATGGAGTTGAATCACATGCAGTTTCTGGTCCTACGAGCAAGAGGTGTTTTCTGGTAAGAAGTGTCACTACTGCACTCCCTTTGTCATACACAGGGCAAATAGCACTGGCGTCTGTTCCCAGCATGTACAGTGTATTGGACTGACGAGGTTCTACTGTTCTTGTCACTTTCCTAAGCAGTATTGAAGTAGGTATGGCCGTGTGTGTAGGAAGCACAGTTCTTTTGTTCTGAGCAAGCTCACTGATCTGGCCCTATAGGAGACACAGTAGAGTAGAAGAGTGCTCTTTTCTCAAAAGCAGAGTTTGCTTCTTGTAAGACGAGCTAGCGTTTGTTTCCCAGTCCTAAATGGAGTTGAATCACATACAGTTTTTGGTCCTACGAGCAAGAGTTGTTTTCTGTTAAATAAAGTCACTATTGCGCTCCCATTGCCATACAAGGGGCAAATAGCTCTCGTGTCTGTTCCCAGCAAGTACAGTGTATTGGACTGAAGAGGATACTGTTCTTGTCATTTTCCTAAGCAGATTTTAACTTGATATGGCCCCTGTGTGTAGGAAGCACAGTTCTTTTGTTCTGAGCAAGCTCACTGTTCGGACCCCATGGGAAACACAGTAGAGTAGAAGAGTGCTCTTTTCTCAAAAGCAGAGTGTGTTTCTTGTAAGGCGAGCTAGCGTTTGTTTCCCAGTCCTAATTGGAGTTATCACATGCAGTTTCTGTTCCTACGAGCAAGAGTTGTTTTCTGGTAATAAGAGTCACTATTGTGCTCCCATTGCCATACACAGGGCAAGTAGCACTCTCGTCTGTTCCCAGCAAGTACAATGTATTGTACTGAAGAGGAGCTCCTGTTCTTGTCAGTTTCCTAAGCAGAGTTGAACTAGATATGGGCCGTGTGTGTAGGAAGCACAGTTCTTTTGTTCTGAGCAGCTCTCTGTTCTGGCACCAAAGGAAACACAGTAGAGTAGAAGAGTGCTCTTTTCTCAAAAGCAGAGTGTGTTTCTTGTAAGGCAAGCTAGCGTTTGTTTCCCAGTCCTAAATGGAGTTGAGTCACATACAGTTTCTCTTTCTACGTGCAAGAGTTGTTTTCTGGTAAGAAGAGTCACTGTTGCGCTCCCATTGTCATACACAGTGCAAATAGCACTCGCGTCTGTTCCCAGCATTTACAGTGTATTGGACTGAAGAGGAGGTACTGTTCTTGTCAGTTTCCTAAGCAGAGTTGAACTAGATATGGTCCGTGTGTGTAGGAAGCACAGTTCTTTTGTTCGGAGCAAGCTCACTGTTCTGGAACTATAGGAAACACAGTAGAGTAGAAGAGTGGTTTTTTCTCAAAAGCAGAGTGTGATTCTGGTAAGGCGAGCTATTTTTTGTTTCCCAGTCAGAAATGGAGTTGAATCCCATGCAGTTTCTGTTCCTAGGAGCAAGAGTTTTTTTCTGCTAAGAAGAGTCACTATTGTGCTCCCATTGCCATACACAGTGCAAATAGCACTCGCGTCTGTTCCCAGCAAGTACAGTGTATTGGACTGAAGAGGAGCTCCTGTTCTTGTCAGTTTTCTAAGCAGAGTTGAACTAGATATGGCCCGTGTGTTTAGCAAGCACAGTTCTTTTGTCCTGAGCAAGCTCACTGTTCGGACACCAAAGGAAAAACAGTAGAGTAGAAGAGTGCTGTTTTCTCAAAAGCAGAGTGTGTTTCTTGTAAGCCGAGCTAGCGTTTGTTTCCCAGTCCTAAATGGAGTTGAGTCACATGCAGTTTCTCGTCCTAAGAGCAAGAGATGTTTTCTGGTAAGAAGAGTCACTATTGTGCTCCAATTGTCATACACAGGGCAAATAGCACGGGCGTCTGTTACCAGCATGTACAGTGTATTGGACTGAAGAGGATCTATTGTACTTGTCAGTTTCCTAAGCAGAGTTGAACTAGTTATGGCCCGTGTGTGTAGGTAGCACAGTTCTTTTGTTCTGAGCAAGCTCACTGTTCTGGCCTTATGGGAAACGCAGTAGATTTGAAGAATGCTCTTTCCTCAAAAGCAGAGTGTGTTTCTCGTAAGGTGAGCTAGCGTTTGTTTTCCAGTCTTAAATGGAGTTGAATCACATGCACTTTTTGGTACTATGAGCAAGAGTTGTTTTCTGGTAAAGAAAGTCACTATTGCGCTCCCATTGCCATACACAGGGCAAATAGCACTCGCGTCTGTTCCCAGCAAGTACAGTGTATTGGAACGAAGAGGAGCTACTGTTCTTGTCAGTTTCAAAAGCAGAGTTGAACTAGATATGGCCTGTGTTTGTAGGATGCACAGTTCTTTTGTTCTGAGGATGCTCACTGTTCTGGCCCTATAGGAAACACAGTAGAGTAGAAGAGTGCTCTTTTATGAAAAGCAGAGTGTGTTTCTTGTAAAACGAGCTATTGTTTGTTTCCCAGTCCTAAATGGAGTTGAGTCATATGCAGTTGCTGTTCCTAAGAGCAAGAGTTGTTTTCTGATAAGAAGAGTCACTGTTGCGCTCCCATTGTCATACACAGGGCAAATAGCACATGCTTCTGTTCCCAGCAAGTATAGTGTATTGGATTGAACAGGAGCTACTGTTCTTGTCAGTTTCCTAAGCAGAGTTGAACTATATGGCCCTTGTGTGTAGGAAGCACAGTTCTTTTGTTCTCAGCAAGCTCACTGTTCTGGCCCTATAGGAAACACTGTAGAGTAGAAGAGTGCTCTTTTTTCAAAAGCAGAGTGTGTTTCTTGTAAGGCGAGCTAGCGTTTGTTTCCCAGTCCTAAATGGAGTTGAATCACATGCAGTTTCTGGTCCTACAATCAAGAGTTGTTTTCTGGTAAGAAGAGTCACTATTGAGCTCCCATTGACATACACAGTGCAAAGAGCACTCGCGTCTGCTTCCAGCAAGTACAGTGTGTTGGACTGAAGAGGAGCTACTGTTCTTGTCAGTTTCCTAAGCAGAGTTGAACTAGATATGGCCCGTGTGTGTAGGAAGCACAGTTCTTTTGTTCTGAGCAAGCTCACAATTCGGACCCCAGTGGAAACACAGTAGCATAGACAACTGCTCTTTTCTCAAAAGCAGAGTGTGTTTCTTGTAAGGTGAGCTAGTGTTTGTTTCCCAGTCAGAAATGGAGTTGAATCACATGCAGTTTCTATTCCTAAGAGCAATAGATGTTTTCTGTTAAGAAGAGTCACTATTGTGCTCCCATTGCCATACACAGGGCAAGTAGCACTGGCCTCTGTTCCCAGCAAGTACAGTGTATTTGACTGAAAAGGAGCTCCCTTTCTTATCAGTTTCCTAAGCAGAGTTGAACTAGATATGGCCCATGTGTGTAGGAAGCACAGTTCATTTGTTCTCAGCAAGCTCACTGTTCAGACCCCATAGGAAACACAGTAGAGTAGAAGAGTGCTCTTTTCTCAAAAGCAGAGTGTGTTTCTTGTAAAGAGTGCTAGCGTTTGTTTCCCAGTCCTAAATGGGGTTGAATCACATGCACTTTCTGGTCCTACGAGCAAGAGTTGTTTTCTGGTAAGAAGAGTCACTATTGCGATCCCATTGCCATACACAGTGCAAGTAGCACTGGCAACTGTTCCCAGCATGTACAGTGTATTGGACTGACGAGGATCTACTGTTCCTGTCAGTTTACTAAGCAAAATTGAACTAGATATGGCCGTGTGTGTAGGAAGCACAGTTCTTTTGTTCTGAGCAAGCTCACTGTTTGGATACCATAGGAAACACAGTAGAGTAGAACAGTGCTCTTTTCTCAAAAGCAGAGTGATTTTCTTTTAAGGCGAGCCAGCTTTTGTTTCACAGTCCTAAATGGAGTTGAATCACATGCAGTTTCTGGTCCTATGAACAAGAGTTGTTTTCTGGTAAGAAAAGTCACTATTCAGCTCCCATTGCCATACACAGTGCAAATAGCTCTCGCATCTGTTCCCAGCAAGTACAGTGTATTGGACTGAAGAGGATCTACTGTTCTTGTCAGTTTCCTAAGCAAAATTGAACTAGATATGGCCATGTGTGTAGAAAGCACAGTTCTTTTGTTCTGAGCAAGCTCACTGTTCTGGTCCTAGAGGAAACACAGTAGATTAGAAGAGTGCTCTTTTCTCAAAAGCAGAGTGTGTTTCTTGTAAGGCGAGCTAGCGTTTGTTTCCGAGTCCTAAATGGAGTTGAATCACATGCAGTTTCTGGTCCTACGAGCAAGAGGTGTTTTCTGGTAAGAAGTGTCACTACTGCACTCCCTTTGTCATACACAGGGCAAATAGCACTGGCGTCTGTTCCCAGCATGTACAGTGTATTGGACTGACGAGGTTCTACTGTTCTTGTCACTTTCCTAAGCAGTATTGAAGTAGGTATGGCCGTGTGTGTAGGAAGCACAGTTCTTTTGTTCTGAGCAAGCTCACTGATCTGGCCCTATAGGAGACACAGTAGAGTAGAAGAGTGCTCTTTTCTCAAAAGCAGAGTTTGCTTCTTGTAAGACGAGCTAGCGTTTGTTTCCCAGTCCTAAATGGAGTTGAATCACATACAGTTTTTGGTCCTACGAGCAAGAGTTGTTTTCTGTTAAATAAAGTCACTATTGCGCTCCCATTGCCATACAAGGGGCAAATAGCTCTCGTGTCTGTTCCCAGCAAGTACAGTGTATTGGACTGAAGAGGATACTGTTCTTGTCATTTTCCTAAGCAGATTTTAACTTGATATGGCCCCTGTGTGTAGGAAGCACAGTTCTTTTGTTCTGAGCAAGCTCACTGTTCGGACCCCATGGGAAACACAGTAGAGTAGAAGAGTGCTCTTTTCTCAAAAGCAGAGTGTGTTTCTTGTAAGGCGAGCTAGCGTTTGTTTCCCAGTCCTAATTGGAGTTATCACATGCAGTTTCTGTTCCTACGAGCAAGAGTTGTTTTCTGGTAATAAGAGTCACTATTGTGCTCCCATTGCCATACACAGGGCAAGTAGCACTCTCGTCTGTTCCCAGCAAGTACAATGTATTGTACTGAAGAGGAGCTCCTGTTCTTGTCAGTTTCCTAAGCAGAGTTGAACTAGATATGGGCCGTGTGTGTAGGAAGCACAGTTCTTTTGTTCTGAGCAGCTCTCTGTTCTGGCACCAAAGGAAACACAGTAGAGTAGAAGAGTGCTCTTTTCTCAAAAGCAGAGTGTGTTTCTTGTAAGGCAAGCTCGCGTTTGTTTCCCAGTCCTAAATGGAGTTGAGTCACATACAGTTTCTCTTTCTACGTGCAAGAGTTGTTTTCTGGTAAGAAGAGTCACTGTTGCGCTCCCATTGTCATACACAGTGCAAATAGCACTCGCGTCTGTTCCCAGCATTTACAGTGTATTGGACTGAAGAGGAGCTACTGTTCTTGTCAGTTTCCTAAGCAGAGTTGAACTAGATATGGTCCGTGTGTGTAGGAAGCACAGTTCTTTTGTTCGGAGCAAGCTCACTGTTCTGGAACTATAGGAAACACAGTAGAGTAGAAGAGTGGTTTTTTCTCAAAAGCAGAGTGTGATTCTGGTAAGGCGAGCTATTTTTTGTTTCCCAGTCAGAAATGGAGTTGAATCCCATGCAGTTTCTGGTCCTAGGAGCAAGAGTTTTTTTCTGCTAAGAAGAGTCACTATTGTGCTCCCATTGCCATACACAGTGCAAATAGCACTCGCGTCTGTTCCCAGCAAGTACAGTGTATTGGACTGAAGAGGAGCTCCTGTTCTTGTCAGTTTTCTAAGCAGAGTTGAACTAGATATGGCCCGTGTGTTTAGCAAGCACAGTTCTTTTGTCCTGACCAAGCTCACTGTTCGGACACCAAAGGAAAAACAGTAAAGTAGAAGAGTGCTGTTTTCTCAAAAGCAGAGTGTGTTTCTTGTAAGCCGAGCTAGCGTTTGTTTCCCAGTCCTAAATGGAGTTGAGTCACATGCAGTTTCTGGTCCTACGAGCAAGAGATGTTTTCGGGTAAGAAGAGACACTACTGCACTCCCATTGCCATACACAGTGCAAATAGCACTGGCGTCTGTACCCAGCATGTACAGCGTATTGGACTGAAGAGGATCTACTGTTTTGTCAGTTTCCTAAGCAGAGTTGAACTAGATATGGCCCGTGTGTGTAGGAAGCACAGTTCTTTGTTCTGAGCAAGCTCATTTTCGGACCCCATAGAAACACAGTAGAGTAGAAGAGTGCTCTTTTCTCAAAAGCAGAGTGTGTTTCCTGTAAGGCGAGCTAGCGTTTATTTCCCAGTCCTAAATAGAGTTGAATCACATGCAGTTTCTGGTCCTATGAGCAAGGGTTGTTTTCTGGGAAGAAGAGTCACTATTGCGCTCCCATTGTCACACACAGGGCAAATAGCACTGGCGTCTGTTCTCAGCATGTACAGTCTATTGGACTGAAGAGGTTCTACTGTTCTTGTCAGTTTCCTAAGCAGAATTGAACAAGATATAGCCCGTGTGTGTAGGAAGCACAGTTCTTTTGTTCTGAGCAAGCTCACATTTCGAACCCCATAAGAAACACAGTAGAGTAGAAGAGTGCATTTTTCTCAAAAGCAGAGTGTGTTTCTTGTAAGGCGAGCTAGCGTTTGTTTCCCAGTCCTAAATGGAGTTCAAATACACATGCAGTTTCTGGTCCTACGAGCAAGAGTTGTTTTCTGGTTGAAGAGTCACTATTGCGCTCCCTTTGCCATACACAGTGCAAATAGCCCTCGCGTCTGTTCCCAGCAAGTACAGTATATTGGACTGAAGAGGATCTACTGTTCTTGTCAGTTTCCTAAGCAGAATTGAACTAGATATGGCCCGTGTGTGTAGAAAGCACAGTTCTTTTGTTCTGAGCAAGCTCACTGTTCTGGCCCTATAGGAAACACAGTAGAGTAGATGAGTGCTCTTTTCTCAAAAGCAGAGTGTGTTTCTTGTAAGGCGAGCTAGCGTTTGTTTCCCAGTCCTAAATGGAGTTGAAATACACATGCAGTTTCTGGTCTTACGAGCAAGAGTTGTTTTCTGGTTTTGAAGAGTCACTATTGTGCTCCCTTTGCCATACACAGTGCAAATAGCCCTCGCGTCTGTTCCCAGCAAGTACAGTGTATTGGACTGAAGAGGAGCTACTGTTCTTGTCAGTTTCCTAAGCAGAGTTGAACGAGATATGGCCCATGTGTGTAGGAAGCACAGTTCTTTTGTACTCAGCAAGCTCACTGTTCTGGCCCTATAGGAAACACAGTAGAGTAGAAGAGTGCTCTTTTCTGAAAAGGAGAGTGTGTTTCTTGTAAGGCGAGCTATTGTTTGTTTCCCAGTCCTAAATGGAGTTGAGTCACATGCAGTTTTTGGTCCTACAGGCAAGAGTTGATTTCTGGTAAAAACTGTCACTATTGTGCTCCAATTGCCATACACAGTGCAAATAGCACTCGGGTCTGTACCCAGAAGTACAGAGTATTGGACTGAAGAGGAGCTACTGTTCTTGTCAGTTTCCAAGCAGAATTGAACTAGATATGGCCGTGTGTGGGGGAACTACAATTCTTTTGTTCTGAGCAAGCTCTGTGTTCTGACCCTATAGGAAACAGAGTAGAGAAGAAGAGTGCTCTTTTCTCCAAAGCAGAGTGTGTTTCTCTTCAGGCAAGCTAGCCTTTGTTTCCCAGTCCTAAATGGAGTTGAGTCACATGCTATTCTGGTCCTACGACCAAGAGTTGTTTTCTGGTAAGAAGAGTCACTATTGTGCTCCCACTGTCATACACAGGGGAAATAGCATTGGCATCTGTTCTGAGCATGTACAGTGTATTGGACTGTAGAGAATCTACTGTTCTTGTCAGTTTCCTAAGCAGAATTGAACTAGATATGGCCCATATATGTAGGAAGCACAGTTCTTTTGTTCGGAGCAAGCTCACTGTTCGGACCACCTAGGAAACACAGTAGAGTAGAAGAGTGCTCTTTTCTCAAAAGCAGAGTGTGTTTCTTGTAGGACGAGCTAGCGTTTGTTTCCCAGTCGTAAATGGAGTTGAGTCACATGCAGTTTCTGGTCCTACGAGCAAGAGTTGTTTTCTGGTAAGAAGAGTCACTATTGCGCTCCCATGGTCATACACAGGGCAAATAGCACTGGCATCTGTTCCAAGCAAGTACAGTGTATTGGACTGAACAGGAGCTACGGTTCTTGTCAGTTTCCTAAGCAGAGTTGAACTGGATATGGCCCGTGTGTGTAGGAAGCACAGTTCTTTTGTTCTGAGCAAGCTCACTGTTCGGACCCCATAGGAAACACAGTAGAGTAGAAGAGTGCTCTTTTCTCAAAAGCAGAGTGTGTTTCTTGTAAGGCGAGCTAGCGTTTGTTTCCCAGTCCTAAATGGAATTGAATCACGTGTAGCTTCTGGTCCTGAGAGCAAGAGTTGTTTTCTGGTAAGAAGAGTCACTATTGTGCTCCCATTGTCTTACACAGGTTAAAGATCACTGGCGTCTGTTCCCAGCATGTACACTGTATTAGACTGAAGAGGAGCTACTGTTCTTGTCAGTTTCCTAAGCAGAGTTGTACTAGATATGGCCCGTGTGTGTAGGAAGTACAGTTCTTTTGTTTTGAGCAAGCTCACAGTTCTGGCCATGTACGAAACACAGTAGAGTAGAAGAGTGCTCTTTTCTTAAAGCAGAGTGTGTTTCTTGTAAGGCGAGCTAGCGTTTGTTTCCCAGTCCTAAATCGAGTTGAATCAAATGCAGTTTCTTTTCCTATAAGCAAGAGTTGTTTTCTGGTAAGAAGAGTCACTATTGCGCTCCCATTGTCATACACATGGCAAATAGCACAGGCGTTTGATCCCAGCATGTACAGTGTATTGGACTGACGAGGATCTACTGTTCTTGTCAGTTTCCTAAGCAAAATTGAACTAGATATGGCCGTGTGTGTAGAAAGTACAGTTCTTTTGTTCTGAACAACCTCACTGTTCAGATCCCATAGGAAACACAGTAGATTAGAAGAGTGCTCTCTTCTCAAAAGCAGAGTGTGTTTCTTGTAAGGCGAGCTAGCGTTTGTTTCCCAGTCTTAAATGGAGTTGAATCACATGCAGTTTCTGGTCCTACGAGCAAGAGTTGTTTTCTGGTAAGAAGAGTCACTACTGCGCTACCATTGTCATACACAGGGCAAATAGCACTGGCGTCTGTTCCCAGCATGTACAGTGTATTGCACTGAAGAAGATCTACTGTTCTTGTCAGTTTCCTAAGCAGAATTGAACTAGATATGGCCCGTGTGTGTATGAAGCACAGTTCTTTTGTTCTGAGAAAGCTCACTGTTCTGGCCCTATAGGAAACACAGTAGAGTAGAAGAGTGCTCTTTTCTCAAAAGTAGAGTGTGTTTCTTGTAAGGCAAGCTAGCTTTTGTTTCCCAGTCCTAAATGGAGTTGAATCACATACAGTTTTTGGTCCTACGAGCAAGAGTTGTTTTCTGGTAAGGAAAGTCACTATTGCGCTCCCATTGACATACACAGTGCAAAAAGCTCTCGGGCCTGTTCCCAGCAAGTACAGTGTATTGGACTGAAGAGGATCTACTCTTCTTGTCAGTTTCCTAAGCAGAGTTGAACTAGATATGGCCCCTGTGTGTAGGAAGCACAGTTCTTTTGTTCTGAGCAAGCTCACTTTTCTGGCGCTATAGAAAACACAGTAGAGTAGAAGAGTGCTCTTTTCTCAAAAGCAGAGTGTGTTTCTTGTAAGGCGAGCTAGCATTTGTTTCCCAGTCCTAAATGGAGTTATCACATGCAGTTTCTGTTCCTATGAGCGAGAGTTGTTTTCTGGTAAGAAGAGTCACTATTGCGTTCCCATTGCCATACACAGGGCACATAGCACTGGCATCTGTTCCCAGCAAGTACAGTGTATTGGACTGAAGAGGAGCTACTGTTCTTGTCAGTTTCCTAAGCAGAGTTGAACTAGATATGGCCCGTGTGTGTAGGAAGCACAATTCTTTTGTTCTGAGCAAGCTCACTTTTCGGACCCCATAGGAAACACAGTAGAGTAGAAGAGTGCTCTTTTCTCAAAAGCAGAGTTTTTTTCTCGTAAGGCGAGCTAGTGCTTGTTTCCCAATCAGAAATGGAGTTGAATCCCATGCAGTTTCTGGTCCTACGAGCAAGAGTTGTTTTCTGGTAAGTAGAGTCACTATTTCGCTCCCATTGCCATACACAGTACAAATAGCACTCGCGTCTGTTTCCAGCAAGTACAGTGTATTGGACTGAAGAGGAGCTACTGTTCTTTTCAGTTTCCTAAGCAGAGTTGAACTAGATATGGCCCGTGTGTGTAGGAAGCACAGTTCTTTTGTTCTGAGCAAGCTCACTGTTCTGGCCCTATAGGAAACACAGTAGAGTAGAAGAGGGCTCTTTTCTGAAAAGCAGAGTGTGTTTTTTGTAAGGCGAGCTATTGTTTGTTTCAAGTCCTAAGTGGAGTTGAGTCACATGCAGTTGCTGTTCCTAAGAGCAAGAGTTGTTTTCTGATAACAAGAGTCACTGTTGCGCTCCCATTGTCATACACAGGGCAAATAGCACTCGCTTCTATTCCCAGCAAGTACAGTGTATTGGACTGAATAGGAGCTACTGTTTTTGTCAGTTTCCTAAGAAGAGTTGAACTAGATATGTCCCGTGTGTGTAGGAAGCACAGTTCTTTTGTTCTGAGCAAGCTACTGTTTGGACCCCATATGAAACGCAGTAGAGTACAAGAGTGCTCTTTTCTCAAAAGCAGAGTGTGTTTCTTGTAAGGCGAGCTAGCGTTTGTTTCCCAGTCCTAAATGGAATTGAATCACGTGTAGCTTCTGGTCCTGAGAGCAAGAGTTGTTTTCTGGTAAGAAGAGTCACTATTGTGCTCCCATTGTCATACACAGGTTAAAGATCACTGGCGTCTGTTCCCAGCATGTACACTGTATTAGACTGAAGAGGAGCTACTGTTCTTGTCAGTTTCCTAAGCAGAGTTGTACTAGATATGGCCCGTGTGTGTAGGAAGTACAGTTCTTTTGTTTTGAGCAAGCTCACAGTTCTGGCCATGTACGAAACACAGTAGAGTAGAAGAGTGCTCTTTTCTTAAAGCAGAGTGTGTTTCTTGTAAGGCGAGCTAGCGTTTGTTTCCCAGTCCTAAATCGAGTTGAATCAAATGCAGTTTCTTTTCCTATAAGCAAGAGTTGTTTTCTGGTAAGAAGAGTCACTATTGCGCTCCCATTGTCATACACATGGCAAATAGCACAGGCGTTTGTTCCCAGCATGTACAGTGTATTGGACTGACGAGGATCTACTGTTCTTGTCAGTTTCCTAAGCAAAATTGAACTAGATATGGCCCTGTGTGTAGAAAGTACAGTTCTTTTGTTCTGAACAACCTCACTGTTCAGATCCCATAGGAAACACAGTAGATTAGAAGAGTGCTCTCTTCTCAAAAGCAGAGTGTGTTTCTTGTAAGGCGAGCTAGCGTTTGTTTTCCAGTCTTAAATGGAGTTGAATCACATGCAGTTTCTGGTCCTACGAGCAAGAGTTGTTTTCTGGTAAGAAGAGTCACTACTGCGCTACCATTGTCATACACAGGGCAAATAGCACTGGCGTCTGTTCCCAGCATGTACAGTGTATTGCACTGAAGAAGATCTACTGTTCTTGTCAGTTTCCTAAGCAGAATTGAACTAGATATGGCCCGTGTGTTTATGAAGCACAGTTCTTTTGTTCTGAGAAAGCTCACTGTTCTGGCCCTATAGGAAACACAGTAGAGTAGAAGAGTGCTCTTTTCTCAAAAGTAGAGTGTGTTTCTTGTAAGGCAAGCTAGCTTTTGTTTCCCAGTCCTAAATGGAGTTGAATCACATACAGTTTTTGGTCCTACGAGCAAGAGTTGTTTTCTGGTAAGGAAAGTCACTATTGCGCTCCCATTGACATACACAGTGCAAAAAGCTCTCGGGTCTGTTCCCAGCAAGTACAGTGTATTGGACTGAAGAGGATCTACTCTTCTTGTCAGTTTCCTAAGCAGAGTTGAACTAGATATGGCCCCTGTGTGTAGGAAGCACAGTTCTTTTGTTCTGAGCAAGCTCACTTTTCTGGCGCTATAGAAAACACAGTAGAGTAGAAGAGTGCTCTTTTCTCAAAAGCAGAGTGTGTTTCTTGTAAGGCGAGCTAGCACTTGTTTCCCAGTCCTAAATGGAGTTATCACATGCAGTTTCTGTTCCTATGAGCGAGAGTTGTTTTCTGGTAAGAAGAGTCACTATTGCGTTCCCATTGCCATACACAGGGCACATAGCACTGGCATCTGTTCCCAGCAAGTACAGTGTATTGGACTGAAGAGGAGCTACTGTTCTTGTCAGTTTCCTAAGCAGAGTTGAACTAGATATGGCCCGTGTGTGTAGGAAGCACAATTCTTTTGTTCTGGGCAAGCTCAACTTTCGGACCCCATAGGAAACACAGTAGAGTAGAAGAGTGCTCTTTTCTCAAAAGCAGAGTTTTTTTCTCGTAAGGCGAGCTAGTGCTTGTTTCCCAATCAGAAATGGAGTTGAATCCCATGCAGTTTCTGGTCCTACGAGCAAGAGTTGTTTTCTGGTAAGTAGAGTCACTATTTCGCTCCCATTGCCATACACAGTACAAATAGCACTCGCGTCTGTTCCCAGCAAGTACAGTGTATTGGACTGAAGAGGAGCTACTGTTCTTTTCAGTTTCCTAAGCAGAGTTGAACTAGATATGGCCCGTGTGTGTAGGAAGCACAGTTCTTTTGTTCTGAGCAAGCTCACTGTTCTGGCCCTATAGGAAACACAGTAGAGTAGAAGAGGGCTCTTTTCTGAAAAGCAGAGTGTGTTTTTTGTAAGGCGAGCTATTGTTTGTTTCAAGTCCTAAGTGGAGTTGAGTCACATGCAGTTGCTGTTCCTAAGAGCAAGAGTTGTTTTCTGATAACAAGAGTCACTGTTGCGCTCCCATTGTCATACACAGGGCAAATAGCACTCGCTTCTATTCCCAGCAAGTACAGTGTATTGGACTGAATAGGAGCTACTGTTTTTGTCAGTTTCCTAAGAAGAGTTGAACTAGATATGTCCCGTGTGTGTAGGAAGCACAGTTCTTTTGTTCTGAGCAAGCTACTGTTTGGACCCCATATGAAACGCAGTAGAGTAGAAGAGTGCTCTTTTCTCAAAAGCAGAGTGTGTTTCTTGTAAGGCGAGCTAGCGTTTGTTTCCGAGTCCTAAATGGAGTTGAATCACATGCAGTTTCTGGTCCTACGAGCAAGAGGTGTTTTTTGGTAAGAAGAGTCACTACTGCATTCCCGTTGTCATACACAGGGCAAATAGCACTGGCGTCTGTTACCAGGATGTACAGTGTGTTGGACTGATGAGGTTCTACTGTTCTTGTCACTTTCCTAAGCAGTATTGAACTAGGTATGGCCGTGTGTGTAGGAAGCACAGTTCTTTTGTTCTGAGCAAGCTCACTGATCTGGCCCTATAGGAGACACAGTAGAGTAGAAGAGTGCTCTTTTCTCAAAAGCAGAGTTTGCTTCTTGTAAGACAAGCTAGCGTTTGTTTCCCAGTCCTAAATGGAGTTGAATCACATACAGTTTTTGGTCCTACGAGCAAGAGTTGTTTTCTGTTAAATAAAGTCACTATTGCGCTCCCATTGCCATACAAGGGGCAAATAGCTCTCGTGTCTGTTCCCAGCAAGTACAGTGTATTGGACTGAAGAGGATACTGTTCTTGTCATTTTCCTAAGCAGATTTTAACTTGATATGGCCCCTGTGTGTAGGAAGCACAGTTCTTTTGTTCTGAGCAAGCTCACTGTTCGGACCCCATGGGAAACACAGTAGAGTAGAAGAGAGCTCTTTTCTCAAAAGCAGAGTGTGTTTCTTGTAAGGCGAGCTAGCGTTTGTTTCCCAGTCCTAATTGGAGTTATCACATGCAGTTTTTTGTCCTACGAGCAAGAGTTGTTTTCTGGTAAGAAGAGTCACTATTGCGCTCCCATTGCCTTACACAGAGCAAATAACACGGGCGTCTGTTAGCAGCATGTACAGTGTATTGGACTGAAGAGGATCTACTGTTCTTGACAGTTTCCTAAGCAGAGTTGAACTAGATATGGCGTGTGTGTGTAGGAAGCACAGTTCTTTTGTTCTGAGCATGCTCACTGTTCTGGCCCTATAGGAAACACAGTAGAGTAGAAGAGTGCTCTTTTCTCAAAAGCAGAGTGTGTTTCTTGTAAGGCAAGCTAGTGTTTGTTTCCCAGTCCTAAATGGAGTTGAGTCACATACAGTTTCTCTTTCTACGTGCAAGAGTTGTTTTCTGGTAAGAAGAGTCACTGTTGCGCTCCCATTGTCATACACAGTGCAAATAGCACTCGCGTCTGTTCCCAGCATTTACAGTGTATTGGACTGAAGAGGAGCTACTGTTCTTGTCAGTTTCCTAAGCAGAGTTGAACTAGATATGGTCCGTGTGTGTAGGAAGCACAGTTCTTTTGTTCGGAGCAAGCTCACTGTTCTGGAACTATAGGAAACACAGTAGAGTAGAAGAGTGGTTTTTTCTCAAAAGCAGAGTGTGATTCTGGTAAGGCGAGCTATTGTTTGTTTCCCAGTCAGAAATGGAGTTGAATCCCATGCAGTTTCTGGTCCTAGGAGCAAGAGTTTTTTTCTGCTAAGAAGAGTCACTATTGTGCTCCCATTGCCATACACAGTGCAAATAGCACTCGCGTCTGTTCCCAGCAAGTACAGTGTATTGGACTGAAGAGGAGCTCCTGTTCTTGTCAGTTTTCTAAGCAGAGTTGAACTAGATATGGCCCGTGTGTTTAGCAAGCACAGTTCTTTTGTCCTGAGCAAGCTCACTGTTCGGACACCAAAGGAAAAACAGTAGAGTAGAAGAGTGCTGTTTTCTCAAAAGCAGAGTGTGTTTCTTGTAAGCCGAGCTAGCGTTTGTTTCCCAGTCCTAAATGGAGTTGAGTCACATGCAGTTTCTCGTCCTAAGAGCAAGAGATGTTTTCTGGTAAGAAGAGTCACTATTGTGCTCCCATTGCCATACACAGGGCAAATAGCACTCGCGTCTGTTCCCAGCAAGTACAGTGTATTGGAACGAAGAGGAGCTACTCTTCTTGTCAGTTTCAAAAGCAGAGTTGAACTAGATATGGCCTGTGTTTGTAGGATGCACAGTTCTTTTGTTCTGAGGAAGCTCACTGTTCTGGCCCTATAGGAAACACAGTAGAGTAGAAGAGTGCTCTTTTCTGAAAAGCAGAGTGTGTTTCTTGTAAAACGAGCTATTGTTTGTTTCCCAGTCCTAAATGGAGTTGAGTCATATGCAGTTGCTGTTCCTAAGAGCAAGAGTTGTTTTCTGATAAAAAGAGTCACTGTTGCGCTCCCATTGTCATACACAGGGCAAATAGCACATGCTTCTGTTCCCAGCAAGTATAGTGTATTGGATTGAACAGGAGCTACTGTTCTTGTCAGTTTCCTAAGCAGAGTTGAACTATATGGCCCTTGTGTGTAGGAAGCACAGTTCTTTTGTTCTCAGCAAGCTCACTGTTCTGGCCCTATAGGAAACACTGTAGAGTAGAAGAGTGCTCTTTTTTCAAAAGCAGAGTGTGTTTCTTGTAAGGCGAGCTAGCGTTTGTTTCCCAGTCCTAAATGGAGTTGAATCACATGCAGTTTCTGGTCCTACAATCAAGAGTTGTTTTCTGGTAAGAAGAGTCACTATTGAGCTCCCATTGACATACACAGTGCAAAGAGCACTCGCGTCTGCTTCCAGCAAGTACAGTGTGTTGGACTGAAGAGGAGCTACTGTTCTTGTCAGTTTCCTAAGCAGAGTTGAACTAGATATGGCCCGTTAGTGTAGGAAGCACAGTTCTTTTGTTCTGAGCAAGCTCACAATTCGGACCCCAGTGGAAACACAGTAGCATAGACAACTGCTCTTTTCTCAAAAGCAGAGTGTGTTTCTTGTAAGGTGAGCTAGTGTTTGTTTCCCAGTCAGAAATGGAGTTGAATCACATGCAGTTTCTATTCCTAAGAGCAATAGATGTTTTCTGTTAAGAAGAGTCACTATTGTGCTCCCATTGCCATACACAGGGCAAGTAGCACTGGCCTCTGTTCCCAGCAAGTACAGTGTATTTGACTGAAAAGGAGCTCCCTTTCTTATCAGTTTCCTAAGCAGAGTTGAACTAGATATGGCCCATGTGTGTAGGAAGCACAGTTCATTTGTTCTCAGCAAGCTCACTGTTCAGACCCCATAGGAAACACAGTAGAGTAGAAGAGTGCTCTTTTCTCAAAAGCAGAGTGTGTTTCTTATAAAGAGTGCTAGCATTTGTTTCCCAGTCCTAAATGGGGTTGAATCACATGCACTTTCTGGTCCTACGAGCAAGAGTTGTTTTCTGGTAAGAAGAGTCACTATTGCGATCCCATTGCCATACACAGTGCAAGTAGCACTGGCAACTGTTCCCAGCATGTACAGTGTATTGGACTGACGAGGATCTACTGTTCCTGTCAGTTTACTAAGCAAAATTGAACTAGATATGGCCGTGTGTGTAGGAAGCACAGTTCTTTTGTTCTGAGCAAGCTCACTGTTTGGATACCATAGGAAACACAGTAGAGTAGAACAGTGCTCTTTTCTCAAAAGCAGAGTGATTTTCTTTTAAGGCAAGCCAGCTTTTGTTTCACAGTCCTAAATGGAGTTGAATCACATGCAGTTTCTGGTCCTACGAACAAGAGTTGTTTTCTGGTAAGAAAAGTCACTATTCAGCTCCCACTGCCATACACAGTGCAAATAGCTCTCGCATCTGTTCCCAGCAAGTACAGTGTATTGGACTGAAGAGGATCTACTGTTCTTGTCAGTTTCCTAAGCAAAATTGAACTAGATATGGCCATGTGTGTAGAAAGCACAGTTCTTTTGTTCTGAGCAAGCTCACTGTTCTGGTCCTAGAGGAAACACAGTAGATTAGAAGAGTGCTCTTTTCTCAAAAGCAGAGTGTGTTTCTTGTAAGGCGAGCTAGCGTTTGTTTCCGAGTCCTAAATGGAGTTGAATCACATGCAGTTTCTGGTCCTACGAGCAAGAGGTGTTTTCTGGTAAGAAGTGTCACTACTGCACTCCCTTTGTCATACACAGGGCAAATAGCACTGGCGTCTGTTCCCAGCATGTACAGTGTATTGGACTGACGAGGTTCTACTGTTCTTGTCACTTTCCTAAGCAGTATTGAAGTAGGTATGGCCGTGTGTGTAGGAAGCACAGTTCTTTTGTTCTGAGCAAGCTCACTGATCTGGCCCTATAGGAGACACAGTAGAGTAGAAGAGTGCTCTTTTCTCAAAAGCAGAGTTTGCTTCTTGTAAGACGAGCTAGCGTTTGTTTCCCAGTCCTAAATGGAGTTGAATCACATACAGTTTTTGGTCCTACGAGCAAGAGTTGTTTTCTGTTAAATAAAGTCACTATTGCGCTCCCATTGCCATACAAGGGGCAAATAGCTCTCGTGTCTGTTCCCAGCAAGTACAGTGTATTGGACTGAAGAGGATACTGTTCTTGTCATTTTCCTAAGCAGATTTTAACTTGATATGGCCCCTGTGTGTAGGAAGCACAGTTCTTTTGTTCTGAGCAAGCTCACTGTTCGGACCCCATGGGAAACACAGTAGAGTAGAAGAGTTCTCTTTTCTCAAAAGCAGAGTGTGTTTCTTGTAAGGCGAGCTAGCGTTTGTTTCCCAGTCCTAATTGGAGTTATCACATGCAGTTTCTGTTCCTACGAGCAAGAGTTGTTTTCTGGTAATAAGAGTCACTATTGTGCTCCCATTGCCATACACAGGGCAAGTAGCACTCTCGTCTGTTCCCAGCAAGTACAATGTATTGTACTGAAGAGGAGCTCCTGTTCTTGTCAGTTTCCTAAGCAGAGTTGAACTAGATATGGGCCGTGTGTGTAGGAAGCACAGTTCTTTTGTTCTGAGCAGCTCTCTGTTCTGGCACCAAAGGAAACACAGTAGAGTAGAAGAGTGCTCTTTTCTCAAAAGCAGAGTGTGTTTCTTGTAAGGCAAGCTAGCGTTTGTTTCCCAGTCCTAAATGGAGTTGAGTCACATACAGTTTCTGTTTCTACGTGCAAGAGTTGTTTTCTGGTAAGAAGAGTCACTGTTGCGCTCCCATTGTCATACACAGTGCAAATAGCACTCGTGTCTGTTCCCAGCATTTACAGTGTATTGGACTGAAGAGGAGCTACTGTTCTTGTCAGTTTCCTAAGCAGAGTTGAACTAGATATGGTCCGTGTGTGTAGGAAGCACAGTTCTTTTGTTCGGAGCAAGCTCACTGTTCTGGAACTATAGGAAACACAGTAGAGTAGAAGAGTGGTTTTTTCTCAAAAGCAGAGTGTGTTTCCTGTAAGGCGAGCTAGCGTTTATTTCCCAGTCCTAAATAGAGTTGAATCACATGCAGTTTCTGGTCCTACGAGCAAGAGTTGTTTTCTGGTAAGAAGAGTCACTATTGCGCTCCCATTGTCACACACAGGGCAAATAGCACTGGCGTCTGTTCTCAGCATGTACAGTCTATTGGACTGAAGAGGTTCTACTGTTCTTGTCAGTTTCCTAAGCAGAATTGAACAAGATATAGCCCGTGTGTGTAGGAAGCACAGTTCTTTTGTTCTGAGCAAGCTCACATTTCGAACCCCATAAGAAACACAGTAGAGTAGAAGAGTGCATTTTTCTCAAAAGCAGAGTGTGTTTCTTGTAAGGCGAGCTAGCGTTTGTTTCCCAGTCCTAAATGGAGTTCAAATACACATGCAGTTTCTGGTCCTACGAGCAAGAGTTGTTTTCTGGTTGAAGAGTCACTATTGCGCTCCCTTTGCCATACACAGTGCAAATAGCCCTCGCGTCTGTTCCCAGCAAGTACAGTATATTGGACTGAAGAGGATCTACTGTTCTTGTCAGTTTCCTAAGCAGAATTGAACTAGATATGGCCCGTGTGTGTAGAAAGCACAGTTCTTTTGTTCTGAGCAAGCTCACTGTTCTGGCCCTATAGGAAACACAGTAGAGTAGATGAGTGCTCTTTTCTCAAAAGCAGAGTGTGTTTCTTGTAAGGCGAGCTAGCGTTTGTTTCCCAGTCCTAAATGGAGTTGAAATACACATGCAGTTTCTGGTCTTACGAGCAAGAGTTGTTTTCTGGTTTTGAAGAGTCACTATTGTGCTCCCTTTGCCATACACAGTGCAAATAGCCCTCGGGTCTGTTCCCAGCAAGTACAGTGTATTGGACTGAAGAGGAGCTACTGTTCTTGTCAGTTTCCTAAGCAGAGTTGAACGAGATATGGCCCATGTGTGTAGGAAGCACAGTTCTTTTGTACTCAGCAAGCTCACTGTTCTGGCCCTATAGGAAACACAGTAGAGTAGAAGAGTGCTCTTTTCTGAAAAGGAGAGTGTGTTTCTTGTAAGGCGAGCTATTGTTTGTTTCCCAGTCCTAAATGGAGTTGAGTCACATGCAGTTTTTGGTCCTACAGGCAAGAGTTGATTTCTGGTAAAAACTGTCACTATTGTGCTCCAATTGCCATACACAGTGCAAATAGCACTCGGGTCTGTACCCAGAAGTACAGAGTATTGGACTGAAGAGGAGCTACTGTTCTTGTCAGTTTCCAAGCAGAATTGAACTAGATATGGCCGTGTGTGGGGGAACTACAATTCTTTTGTTCTGAGCAAGCTCTGTGTTCTGACCCTATAGGAAACAGAGTAGAGAAGAAGAGTGCTCTTTTCTCCAAAGCAGAGTGTGTTTCTCTTCAGGCAAGCTAGCCTTTGTTTCCCAGTCCTAAATGGAGTTGAGTCACATGCTATTCTGGTCCTACGACCAAGAGTTGTTTTCTGGTAAAAAGAGTCACTATTGTGCTCCCACTGTCATACACAGGGGAAATAGCATTGGCATCTGTTCTGAGCATGTACAGTGTATTGGACTGTAGAGAATCTACTGTTCTTGTCAGTTTCCTAAGCAGAATTGAACTAGATATGGCCCATATATGTAGGAAGCACAGTTCTTTTGTTCGGAGCAAGCTCACTGTTCGGACCACCTAGGAAACACAGTAAAGTAGAAGAGTGCTCTTTTCTCAAAAGCAGAGTGTGTTTCTTGTAGGACGAGCTAGCGTTTGTTTCCCAGTCGTAAATGGAGTTGAGTCACATGCAGTTTCTGGTCCTACGAGCAAGAGTTGTTTTCTGGTAAGAAGAGTCACTATTGCGCTCCCATGGTCATACACAGGGCAAATAGCACTGGCATCTGTTCCAAGCAAGTACAGTGTATTGGACTGAACAGGAGCTACGGTTCTTGTCAGTTTCCTAAGCAGAGTTGAACTGGATATGGCCCGTGTGTGTAGGAAGCACAGTTCTTTTGTTCTGAGCAAGCTCACTGTTCGGACCCCATAGGAAACACAGTAGAGTAGAAGAGTGCTCTTTTCTCAAAAGCAGAGTGTGTTTCTTGTAAGGCGAGCTAGCGTTTGTTTCCCAGTCCTAAATGGAATTGAATCACGTGTAGCTTCTGGTCCTGAGAGCAAGAGTTGTTTTCTGGTAAGAAGAGTCACTATTGTGCTCCCATTGTCTTACACAGGTTAAAGATCACTGGCGTCTGTTCCCAGCATGTACACTGTATTAGACTGAAGAGGAGCTACTGTTCTTGTCAGTTTCCTAAGCAGAGTTGTACTAGATATGGCCCGTGTGTGTAGGAAGTACAGTTCTTTTGTTTTGAGCAATCTCACAGTTCTGGCCATGTACGAAACACAGTAGAGTAGAAGAGTGCTCTTTTCTTAAAGCAGAGTGTGTTTCTTGTAAGGCGAGCTAGCGTTTGTTTCCCAGTCCTAAATCGAGTTGAATCAAATGCAGTTTCTTTTCCTATAAGCAAGAGTTGTTTTCTGGTAAGAAGAGTCACTATTGCGCTCCCATTGTCATACACATGGCAAATAGCACAGGCGTTTGATCCCAGCATGTACAGTGTATTGGACTGACGAGGATCTACTGTTCTTGTCAGTTTCCTAAGCAAAATTGAACTAGATATGGCCGTGTGTGTAGAAAGTACAGTTCTTTTGTTCTGAACAACCTCACTGTTCAGATCCCATAGGAAACACAGTAGATTAGAAGAGTGCTCTCTTCTCAAAAGCAGAGTGTGTTTCTTGTAAGGCGAGCTAGCGTTTGTTTCCCAGTCTTAAATGGAGTTGAATCACATGCAGTTTCTGGTCCTACGAGCAAGAGTTGTTTTCTGGTAAGAAGAGTCACTACTGCGCTACCATTGTCATACACAGGGCAAATAGCACTGGCGTCTGTTCCCAGCATGTACAGTGTATTGCACTGAAGAAGATCTACTGTTCTTGTCAGTTTCCTAAGCAGAATTGAACTAGATATGGCCCGTGTGTGTATGAAGCACAGTTCTTTTGTTCTGAGAAAGCTCACTGTTCTGGCCCTATAGGAAACACAGTAGAGTAGAAGAGTGCTCTTTTCTCAAAAGTAGAGTGTGTTTCTTGTAAGGCAAGCTAGCTTTTGTTTCCCAGTCCTAAATGGAGTTGAATCACATACAGTTTTTGGTCCTACGAGCAAGAGTTGTTTTCTGGTAAGGAAAGTCACTATTGCGCTCCCATTGACATACACAGTGCAAAAAGCTCTCGGGCCTGTTCCCAGCAAGTACAGTGTATTGGACTGAAGAGGATCTACTCTTCTTGTCAGTTTCCTAAGCAGAGTTGAACTAGATATGGCCCCTGTGTGTAGGAAGCACAGTTCTTTTGTTCTGAGCAAGCTCACTTTTCTGGCGCTATAGAAAACACAGTAGAGTAGAAGAGTGCTCTTTTCTCAAAAGCAGAGTGTGTTTCTTGTAAGGCGAGCTAGCATTTGTTTCCCAGTCCTAAATGGAGTTATCACATGCAGTTTCTGTTCCTATGAGCGAGAGTTGTTTTCTCTTAAGAAGAGTCACTATTGCGTTCCCATTGCCATACACAGGGCACATAGCACTGGCATCTGTTCCCAGCAAGTACAGTGTATTGGACTGAAGAGGAGCTACTGTTCTTGTCAGTTTCCTAAGCAGAGTTGAACTAGATATGGCCCGTGTGTGTAGGAAGCACAATTCTTTTGTTCTGAGCAAGCTCACTTTTCGGACCCCATAGGAAACACAGTAGAGTAGAAGAGTGCTCTTTTCTCAAAAGCAGAGTTTTTTTCTCGTAAGGCGAGCTAGTGCTTGTTTCCCAATCAGAAATGGAGTTGAATCCCATGCAGTTTCTGGTCCTACGAGCAAGAGTTGTTTTCTGGTAAGTAGAGTCACTATTTCGCTCCCATTGCCATACACAGTACAAATAGCACTCGCGTCTGTTTCCAGCAAGTACAGTGTATTGGACTGAAGAGGAGCTACTGTTCTTTTCAGTTTCCTAAGCAGAGTTGAACTAGATATGGCCCGTGTGTGTAGGAAGCACAGTTCTTTTGTTCTGAGCAAGCTCACTGTTCTGGCCCTATAGGAAACACAGTAGAGTAGAAGAGGGCTCTTTTCTGAAAAGCAGAGTGTGTTTTTTGTAAGGCGAGCTATTGTTTGTTTCAAGTCCTAAGTGGAGTTGAGTCACATGCAGTGTCTGTTCCTAAGAGCAAGAGTTGTTTTCTGATAACAAGAGTCACTGTTGCGCTCCCATTGTCATACACAGGGCAAATAGCACTCGCTTCTATTCCCAGCAAGTACAGTGTATTGGACTGAATAGGAGCTACTGTTTTTGTCAGTTTCCTAAGAAGAGTTGAACTAGATATGTCCCGTGTGTAGGAAGCACAGTTCTTTTGTTCTGAGCAAGCTACTGTTTGGACCCCATATGAAACGCAGTAGAGTAGAAGAGTGCTCTTTTCTCAAAAGCAGAGTGTGTTTCTTGTAAGGCGAGCTAGCGTTTGTTTCCCAGTCCTAAATGGAATTGAATCACGTGTAGCTTCTGGTCCTGAGAGCAAGAGTTGTTTTCTGGTAAGAAGAGTCACTATTGTGCTCCCATTGTCATAAACAGGTTAAAGATCACTGGCGTCTGTTCCCAGCATGTACACTGTATTAGACTGAAGAGGAGCTACTGTTCTTGTCAGTTTCCTAAGCAGAGTTGTACTAGATATGGCCCGTGTGTGTAGGAAGTACAGTTCTTTTGTTTTGAGCAAGCTCACAGTTCTGGCCATGTACGAAACACAGTAGAGTAGAAGAGTGCTCTTTTCTTAAAGCAGAGTGTGTTTCTTGTAAGGCGAGCTAGCGTTTGTTTCCCAGTCCTAAATCGAGTTGAATCAAATGCAGTTTCTTTTCCTATAAGCAAGAGTTGTTTTCTGGTAAGAAGAGTCACTATTGCGCTCCCATTGTCATACACATGGCAAATAGCACAGGCGTTTGTTCCCAGCATGTACAGTGTATTGGACTGACGAGGATCTACTGTTCTTGTCAGTTTCCTAAGCAAAATTGAACTAGATATGGCCCTGTGTGTAGAAAGTACAGTTCTTTTGTTCTGAACAACCTCACTGTTCAGATCCCATAGGAAACACAGTAGATTAGAAGAGTGCTCTCTTCTCAAAAGCAGAGTGTGTTTCTTGTAAGGCGAGCTAGCGTTTGTTTCCCAGTCTTAAATGGAGTTGAATCACATGCAGTTTCTGGTCCTACGAGCAAGAGTTGTTTTCTGGTAAGAAGAGTCACTACTGCGCTACCATTGTCATACACAGGGCAAATAGCACTGGCGTCTGTTCCCAGCATGTACAGTGTATTGCACTGAAGAAGATCTACTGTTCTTGTCAGTTTCCTAAGCAGAATTGAACTAGATATGGCCCGTGTGTTTATGAAGCACAGTTCTTTTGTTCTGAGAAAGCTCACTGTTCTGGCCCTATAGGAAACACAGTAGAGTAGAAGAGTGCTCTTTTCTCAAAAGTAGAGTGTGTTTCTTGTAAGGCAAGCTAGCTTTTGTTTCCCAGTCCTAAATGGAGTTGAATCACATACAGTTTTTGGTCCTACGAGCAAGAGTTGTTTTCTGGTAAGGAAAGTCACTATTGCGCTCCCATTGACATACACAGTGCAAAAAGCTCTCGGGTCTGTTCCCAGCAAGTACAGTGTATTGGACTGAAGAGGATCTACTCTTCTTGTCAGTTTCCTAAGCAGAGTTGAACTAGATATGGCCCCTGTGTGTAGGAAGCACAGTTCTTTTGTTCTGAGCAAGCTCACTTTTCTGGCGCTATAGAAAACACAGTAGAGTAGAAGAGTGCTCTTTTCTCAAAAGCAGAGTGTGTTTCTTGTAAGGCGAGCTAGCACTTGTTTCCCAGTCCTAAATGGAGTTATCACATGCAGTTTCTGTTCCTATGAGCGAGAGTTGTTTTCTGGTAAGAAGAGTCACTATTGCGTTCCCATTGCCATACACAGGGCACATAGCACTGGCATCTGTTCCCAGCAAGTACAGTGTATTGGACTGAAGAGGAGCTACTGTTCTTGTCAGTTTCCTAAGCAGAGTTGAACTAGATATGGCCCGTGTGTGTAGGAAGCACAATTCTTTTGTTCTGGGCAAGCTCACCTTTCGGACCCCATAGGAAACACAGTAGAGTAGAAGAGTGCTCTTTTCTCAAAAGCAGAGTTTTTTTCTCGTAAGGCGAGCTAGTGCTTGTTTCCCAATCAGAAATGGAGTTGAATCCCATGCAGTTTCTGGTCCTACGAGCAAGAGTTGTTTTCTGGTAAGTAGAGTCACTATTTCGCTCCCATTGCCATACACAGTACAAATAGCACTCGCGTCTGTTCCCAGCAAGTACAGTGTATTGGACTGAAGAGGAGCTACTGTTCTTTTCAGTTTCCTAAGCAGAGTTGAACTAGATATGGCCCGTGTGTGTAGGAAGCACAGTTCTTTTGTTCTGAGCAAGCTCACTGTTCTGGCCCTATAGGAAACACAGTAGAGTAGAAGAGGGCTCTTTTCTGAAAAGCAGAGTGTGTTTTTTGTAAGGCGAGCTATTGTTTGTTTCAAGTCCTAAGTGGAGTTGAGTCACATGCAGTTGCTGTTCCTAAGAGCAAGAGTTGTTTTCTGATAACAAGAGTCACTGTTGCGCTCCCATTGTCATACACAGGGCAAATAGCACTCGCTTCTATTCCCAGCAAGTACAGTGTATTGGACTGAATAGGAGCTACTGTTTTTGTCAGTTTCCTAAGAAGAGTTGAACTAGATATGTCCCGTGTGTGTAGGAAGCACAGTTCTTTTGTTCTGAGCAAGCTACTGTTTAGACCCCATATGAAACGCAGTAGAGTAGAAGAGTGCTCTTTTCTCAAAAGCAGAGTGTGTTTCTTGTAAGGCGAGCTAGCGTTTGTTTCCGAGTCCTAAATGGAGTTGAATCACATGCAGTTTCTGGTCCTACGAGCAAGAGGTGTTTTTTGGTAGAAGAGTCACTACTGCATTCCCGTTGTCATACACAGGGCAAATAGCACTGGCGTCTGTTACCAGGATGTACAGTGTGTTGGACTGACGAGGTTCTACTGTTCTTGTCACTTTCCTAAGCAGTATTGAACTAGGTATGGCCGTGTGTGTAGGAAGCACAGTTCTTTTGTTCTGAGCAAGCTCACTGATCTGGCCCTATAGGAGACACAGTAGAGTAGAAGAGTGCTCTTTTCTCAAAAGCAGAGTTTGCTTCTTGTAAGACAAGCTAGCGTTTGTTTCCCAGTCCTAAATGGAGTTGAATCACATACAGTTTTTGGTCCTACGAGCAAGAGTTGTTTTCTGTTAAATAAAGTCACTATTGCGCTCCCATTGCCATACAAGGGGCAAATAGCTCTCGTGTCTGTTCCCAGCAAGTACAGTGTATTGGACTGAAGAGGATACTGTTCTTGTCATTTTCCTAAGCAGATTTGAACTTGATATGGCCCCTGTGTGTAGGAAGCACAGTTCTTTTGTTCTGAGCAAGCTCACTGTTCGGACCCCATGGGAAACACAGTAGAGTAGAAGAGAGCTCTTTTCTCAAAAGCAGAGTGTGTTTCTTGTAAGGCGAGCTAGCGTTTGTTTCCCAGTCCTAATTGGAGTTATCACATGCAGTTTTTTGTCCTACGAGCAAGAGTTGTTTTCTGGTAAGAAGAGTCACTATTGCGCTCCCATTGCCTTACACAGAGCAAATAACACGGGCGTCTGTTAGCAGCATGTACAGTGTATTGGACTGAAGAGGATCTACTGTTCTTGACAGTTTCCTAAGCAGAGTTGAACTAGATATGGCGTGTGTGTGTAGGAAGCACAGTTCTTTTGTTCTGAGCATGCTCACTGTTCTGGCCCTATAGGAAACACAGTAGAGTAGAAGAGTGCTCTTTTCTCAAAAGCAGAGTGTGTTTCTTGTAAGGCAAGCTAGCGTTTGTTTCCCAGTCCTAAATGGAGTTGAGTCACATACAGTTTCTCTTTCTACGTGCAAGAGTTGTTTTCTGGTAAGAAGAGTCACTGTTGCGCTCCCATTGTCATACACAGTGCAAATAGCACTCACGTCTGTTCCCAGGATTTACAGTGTATTGGACTGAAGAGGAGCTACTGTTCTTGTCAGTTTCCTAAGCAGAGTTGAACTAGATATGGTCCGTGTGTGTAGGAAGCACAGTTCTTTTGTTCGGAGCAAGCTCACTGTTCTGGAACTATAGGAAACACAGTAGAGTAGAAGAGTGGTTTTTTCTCAAAAGCAGAGTGTGATTCTGGTAAGGCGAGCTATTGTTTGTTTCCCAGTCAGAAATGGAGTTGAATCCCATGCAGTTTCTGGTCCTAGGAGCAAGAGTTTTTTTCTGCTAAGAAGAGTCACTATTGTGCTCCCATTGCCATACACAGTGCAAATAGCACTCGCGTCTGTTCCCAGCAAGTACAGTGTATTGGACTGAAGAGGAGCTCCTGTTCTTGTCAGTTTTCTAAGCAGAGTTGAACTAGATATGGCCCGTGTGTTTAGCAAGCACAGTTCTTTTGTCCTGAGCAAGCTCACTGTTCGGACACCAAAGGAAAAACAGTAGAGTAGAAGAGTGCTGTTTTCTCAAAAGCAGAGTGTGTTTCTTGTAAGCCGAGCTAGCGTTTGTTTCCCAGTCCTAAATGGAGTTGAGTCACATGCAGTTTCTCGTCCTAAGAGCAAGAGATGTTTTCTGGTAAGAAGAGTCACTATTGTGCTCCAATTGTCATACACAGGGCAAATAGCACGGGCGTCTGTTACCAGCATGTACAGTGTATTGGACTGAAGAGGATCTACTGTACTTGTCAGTTTCCTAAGCAGAGTTGAACTAGTTATGGCCCGTGTGTGTAGGTAGCACAGTTCTTTTGTTCTGAGCAAGCTCACTGTTCTGGCCTTATGGGAAACGCAGTAGATTTGAAGAATGCTCTTTCCTCAAAAGCAGAGTGTGTTTCTCGTAAGGAGAGCTAGCGTTTGTTTTCCAGTCTTAAATGGAGTTGAATCACATGCACTTTTTGGTACTATGAGCAAGAGTTGTTTTCTGGTAAAGAAAGTCACTATTGCGCTCCCATTGCCATACACAGGGCAAATAGCACTCGCGTCTGTTCCCAGCAAGTACAGTGTATTGGAACGAAGAGGAGCTACTCTTCTTGTCAGTTTCAAAAGCAGAGTTGAACTAGATATGGCCCGTGTTTGTAGGATGCACAGTTCTTTTGTTCTGAGGAAGCTCACTGTTCTGGCCCTATAGGAAACACAGTAGAGTAGAAGAGTGCTCTTTTCTGAAAAGCAGAGTGTGTTTCTTGTAAAACGAGCTATTGTTTGTTTCCCAGTCCTAAATGGAGTTGAGTCATATGCAGTTGCTGTTCCTAAGAGCAAGAGTTGTTTTCTGATAAGAAGAGTCACTGTTGCGCTCCCATTGTCATACACAGGGCAAATAGCACATGCTTCTGTTCCCAGCAAGTACAGTGTATTGGATTGAACAGGAGCTACTGTTCTTGTCAGTTTCCTAAGCAGAGTTGAACTATATGGCCCTTGTGTGTAGGAAGCACAGTTCTTTTGTTCTCAGCAAGCTCACTGTTCTGGCCCTATAGGAAACACTGTAGAGTAGAAGAGTGCTCTTTTTTCAAAAGCAGAGTGTGTTTCTTGTAAGGCGAGCTAGCGTTTGTTTCCCAGTCCTAAATGGAGTTGAATCACATGCAGTTTCTGGTCCTACAATCAAGAGTTGTTTTCTGGTAAGAAGAGTCACTATTGAGCTCCCATTGACATACACAGTGCAAAGAGCACTCGCGTCTGCTTCCAGCAAGTACAGTGTGTTGGACTGAAGAGGAGCTACTGTTCTTGTCAGTTTCCTAAGCAGAGTTGAACTAGATATGGCCCGTTAGTGTAGGAAGCACAGTTCTTTTGTTCTGAGCAAGCTCACAATTCGGACCCCAGTGGAAACACAGTAGCATAGACAACTGCTCTTTTCTCAAAAGCAGAGTGTGTTTCTTGTAAGGTGAGCTAGTGTTTGTTTCCCAGTCAGAAATGGAGTTGAATCACATGCAGTTTCTATTCCTAAGAGCAATAGATGTTTTCTGTTAAGAAGAGTCACTATTGTGCTCCCATTGCCATACACAGGGCAAGTAGCACTGGCCTCTGTTCCCAGCAAGTACAGTGTATTTGACTGAAAAGGAGCTCCCTTTCTTATCAGTTTCCTAAGCAGAGTTGAACTAGATATGGCCCATGTGTGTAGGAAGCACAGTTCATTTGTTCTCAGCAAGCTCACTGTTCAGACCCCATAGGAAACACAGTAGAGTAGAAGAGTGCTCTTTTCTCCAAAGCAGAGTGTGTTTCTTATAAAGAGTGCTAGCGTTTGTTTCCCAGTCCTAAATGGGGTTGAATCACATGCACTTTCTGGTCCTACGAGCAAGAGTTGTTTTCTGGTAAGAAGAGTCACTATTGCGATCCCATTGCCATACACAGTGCAAGTAGCACTGGCAACTGTTCCCAGCATGTACAGTGTATTGGACTGACGAGGATCTACTGTTCCTGTCAGTTTACTAAGCAAAATTGAACTAGATATGGCCGTGTGTGTAGGAAGCACAGTTCTTTTGTTCTGAGCAAGCTCACTGTTTGGATACCATAGGAAACACAGTAGAGTAGAACAGTGCTCTTTTCTCAAAAGCAGAGTGATTTTCTTTTAAGGCGAGCCAGCTTTTGTTTCACAGTCCTAAATGGAGTTGAATCACATGCAGTTTCTGGTCCTACGAACAAGAGTTGTTTTCTGGTAAGAAAAGTCACTATTCAGCTCCCACTGCCATACACAGTGCAAATAGCTCTCGCATCTGTTCCCAGCAAGTACAGTGTATTGGACTGAAGAGCAGCTACTGTTCTTGTCAGTTTCCTAAGCAAAATTGAACTAGATATGGCCATGTGTGTAGAAAGCACAGTTCTTTTGTTCTGAGCAAGCTCACTGTTCTGGTCCTAGAGGAAACACAGTAGATTAGAAGAGTGCTCTTTTCTCAAAAGCAGAGTGTGTTTCTTGTAAGGCGAGCTAGCGTTTGTTTCCGAGTCCTAAATGGAGTTGAATCACATGCAGTTTCTGGTCCTACGAGCAAGAGGTGTTTTCTGGTAAGAAGTGTCACTACTGCACTCCCTTTGTCATACACAGGGCAAATAGCACTGGCGTCTGTTCCCAGCATGTACAGTGTATTGGACTGACGAGGTTCTACTGTTCTTGTCACTTTCCTAAGCAGTATTGAACTAGGTATGGCCGTGTGTGTAGGAAGCACAGTTCTTTTGTTCTGAGCAAGCTCACTGATCTGGCCCTATAGGAGACACAGTAGAGTAGAAGAGTGCTCTTTTCTCAAAAGCAGAGTTTGCTTCTTGTAAGACGAGCTAGCGTTTGTTTCCCAGTCCTAAATGGAGTTGAATCACATACAGTTTTTGGTCCTACGAGCAAGAGTTGTTTTCTGTTAAATAAAGTCACTATTGCGCTCCCATTGCCATACAAGGGGCAAATAGCTCTCGTGTCTGTTCCCAGCAAGTACAGTGTATTGGACTGAAGAGGATACTGTTCTTGTCATTTTCCTAAGCAGATTTTAACTTGATATGGCCCCTGTGTGTAGGAAGCACAGTTCTTTTGTTCTGAGCAAGCTCACTGTTCGGACCCCATGGGAAACACAGTAGAGTAGAAGAGTGCTCTTTTCTCAAAAGCAGAGTGTGTTTCTTGTAAGGCGAGCTAGCGTTTGTTTCCCAGTCCTAATTGGAGTTATCACATGCAGTTTCTGTTCCTACGAGCAAGAGTTGTTTTCTGGTAAGAAGAGTCACTATTGTGCTCCCATTGCCATACACAGGGCAAGTAGCACTCTCGTCTGTTCCCAGCAAGTACAATGTATTGTACTGAAGAGGAGCTCCTGTTCTTGTCAGTTTCCTAAGCAGAGTTGAACTAGATATGGGCCATGTGTGTAGGAAGCATAGTTCTTTTGTTCTGAGCAGCTCTCTGTTCTGGCACCAAAGGAAACACAGTAGAGTAGAAGAGTGCTCTTTTCTCAAAAGCAGAGTGTGTTTCTTGTAAGGCAAGCTAGCGTTTGTTTCCCAGTCCTAAATGGAGTTGAGTCACATACAGTTTCTGTTTCTACGTGCAAGAGTTGTTTTCTGGTAAGAAGAGTCACTGTTGCGCTCCCATTGTCATACACAGTGCAAATAGCACTCGCGTCTGTTCCCAGCATTTACAGTGTATTGGACTGAAGAGGAGCTACTGTTCTTGTCAGTTTCCTAAGCAGAGTTGAACTAGATATGGTCCGTGTGTGTAGGAAGCACAGTTCTTTTGTTCGGAGCAAGCTCACTGTTCTGGAACTATAGGAAACACAGTAGAGTCGAAGAGTGGTTTTTTCTCAAAAGCAGAGTGTGATTCTGGTAAGGCGAGCTATTGTTTGTTTCCCAGTCAGAAATGGAGTTGAATCCCATGCAGTTTCTGGTCCTAGGAGCAAGATTTTTTTTCTGCTAAGAAGAGTCACTATTGTGCTCCCATTGCCATACACAGTGCAAATAGCACTCGCGTCTGTTCCCAGCAAGTACAGTGTATTGGACTGAAGAGGAGCTCCTGTTCTTGTCAGTTTTCTAAGCAGAGTTGAACTAGATATGGCCCGTGTGTTTAGCAAGCACAGTTCTTTTGTCCTGAGCAAGCTCACTGTTCGGACACCAAAGGAAAAACAGTAGAGTAGAAGAGTGCTGTTTTCTCAAAAGCAGAGTGTGTTTCTTGTAAGCCGAGCTAGCGTTTGTTTCCCAGTCCTAAATGGAGTTGAGTCACATGCAGTTTCTCGTCCTAAGAGCAAGAGATGTTTTCTGGTAAGAAGAGTCACTATTGTGCTCCATTTGTCATACACAGGGCAAATAGCCCTCGCGTCTGTTCCCAGCAAGTACAGTGTATTGGAACGAAGAGGAGCTACTGTTCTTGTCAGTTTCAAAAGCAGAGTTGAACTAGATATGGCCCGTGTTTGTACGATGCACAGTTCTTTTGTTCTGAGGAAGCTCACTGTTCTGGCCCTATAGGAAACATAGTAGAGTAGAAGAGTGCTCTATTCTGAAAAGCAGAGTGTGTTTCTTGTAAAACGAGCTATTGTTTGTTTCCCAGTCCTAAATGGAGTTGAGTCATATGCAGTTGCTGTTCCTAAGAGCAAGAGTTGTTTTCTGATAGGAAGAGTCACTGTTGCGCTCCCATTGTCATACACAGGGCAAATAGCACATGCTTCTGTTCCCAGCAAGTACAGTGTATTGGATTGAACAGGAGCTACTGTTCTTGTCAGTTTCCTAAGCAGAGTTGAACTATATGGCCCTTGTGTGTAGGAAGCACAGTTCTTTTGTTCTCAGCAAGCTCACTGTTCTGGCCCTATAGGAAACACTGTAGAGTAGAAGAGTGCTCTTTTCTCAAAAGCAGAGTGTGTTTCTTGTAAGGCGAGCTAGCGTTTGTTTCCCAGTTCTAAATGGAGTTGAATCACATGCAGTTTCTGGTCCTACAATCAAGAGTTGTTTTTTGGTAAGAAGAGTCACTATTGCGCTCCCATTGCCATACACAGTGCAAAGAGCCCTCGCGTCTGCTTCCAGCAAGTACAGTGTGTTGGACTGAAGAGGAGCTACTGTTCTTGTCAGTTTCCTAAGCAGAGTTGAACTAGATATGCCCCGTTAGTGTAGGAAGCACAGTTCTTTTGTTCTGAGCAAGCTCACAATTCGGACCCCAGTGGAAACACTGTAGCATAGACAACTGCTCTTTTCTCAAAAGCAGAGTGTGTTTCTTGTAAGGTGAGCTAGTGTTTGTTTCCCAGTCAGAAATGGAGTTGAATCACATGCAGTTTCTATTCCTAAGAGCAATAGATGTTTTCTGTTAAGAAGAGTCACTAGTGTGCTCCCATTGCCATACACAGGGCAAGTAGCACTGGCCTCTGTTCCCAGCAAGTACAGTGTATTTGACTGAAAAGGAGCTCCCTTTCTTATCAGTTTCCTAAGCAGAGTTGAACTAGATATGGCCCATGTGTGTAGGAAGCACAGTTCATTTGTTCTCAGCAAGCTCACTGTTCGGACCCCATAGGAAACACAGTAGAGTAGAAGAGTGCTCTTTTCTCAAAAGCATAGTTTGTTTCTTGCAAGGGAAACTAGCATTTGTTTCTCAGTCCTAAATGGAGTTGAATCCCATGCAGTTTATGGTCCTATGAGCAAGAGTTGTTTTCTGATAAGGAAAGTCACTATTGCACTCAAATTGCCATACACAGTGCAAATAGCAATCGCGTCTGTTCCCAGCAAGTACAGTGTATTGTACTGAAGAGGAGCTACTGTTCTTGTCAGTTTTCTAGGCAGAGTTGAACTAGATATGGCCCGTGTGTGTAGGAAGCACAGTTCTTTTGTTCTGAGCAAGCTCACTGTTCTGGCCCTATAGGAGACACAGTAGAGTAGAAGAGTGCTCTTTACTCAAAAGCAGAGTGTGTTTTTGTAAGGCAAGCTATCGTTTGTTTCCCAGTCCTAAATGAAGTTGGGTCACATGCAGTTTCTGGTCCTACGAGCAAGAGTTTTTTTCTGATAAGAAGAGTCACTATTGTGCTCTCATTGCCATACACAGTGCAAACAGCACTTGTGTCTGCTTCCAGCAAGTACAGTGTATTGTACTGAAGAGGAGCTACTGTTCTTGTCAGTTTCCTAAGCAGAGTTGAACTAGATATGGCCCGTATGTGTAGGAAGCACAGTTCTTTTGTTCTGAGCAAGCTTACTGTTCTGGCCCTTTGGGAAACACAGTAGAGTTGAAGAATGCTCTTTCCTCAAAAGCAGAGTGTGTTTCTTGTAAGGCGAGTTAGCGTTTGTTTCCCAGTCCTAAATGGAGTTGAATCACATGCAGTTTTTGCTACTACGAGCAAGAGTTGTTTTCTGGTAAGAAAGTGACTATTGTGCTCCCATTGCCATACACAGGGCAAATAGCACTAGCGTCTGTTCCCAGCAAGTACAGTGTATTGGAATGAAGAGGAGCTACTGTTCTTGTCAGTTTCCTAAGCAGAGTTGAACTAGATATGGCCCGTGTTTGTACGATGCACAGTTCTTTTGTTCTGAGCAAGCTGATTGTTCTGGCCCTATAGGAAACACAGTAGAGTAGAAGAGTGCTCTTTTCTGAAAAGCAGACTGTGTTTCTTGTAAGGGGAGCTATTGTTTGTTTCCCAGTCCTAAATGGAGTTGAGTCACATGCAGTTGCTGTTCCTAAGAGCAAGAGTTGTTTTCTGATAAGAAGAGTCACTGTTGCGCTCCCATTGTCATACACAGGGCAAATAGCACTCGCTTCTGTTCCCAGCAAGTACAGTGTATTGGACTGAACAGGAGCTACTGTTCTTGTCAGTTTCCTAAGCAGAGTTGAACTAGATATGTCCCGTGTGTAGGAAGCACAGTTCTTTTGTTCTGAGCAAGCTCACTGTTCTGGACCTATAGGAAACACAGTAGAGTAGAAGAGTGCTCTTTTCTCAAAAGCAGAGTGTGTTTCTTGTAGGGCGAGCTAGCGTTTGTTTCCCAGTCCTAAATGGAGTTGAGTCACATGCAGTTTCTGGTCCTACGAGCAAGAGTAGTTTTCTGGTAAGAAGAGTCACTATTGCGCTCCCATTGCCATACACAGGGCAAATAGCAATGGCGTCTTTTCCCAGCATGTACACTGTATTGGACTGAAGAGGAGCTAGTGTTCTTGTCAGTTTCCTAAGCAGAGTTGAACTAGATATGGCCCGTGTGTGTAGGAAGCACAGTTCTTCTGTTCTGAGCAAGCTCACTGTTCGGACTCCATAGTAAACACAGTAGAGTAGAAGAGTGCTCTTTTCTAAAAAGCAGAGTGTGTTTCTTGTAAGGCAAGCTAGTGTTTGTTTCCCAATCCTAAATGGAGTTGAATCCCATGCAGTTTCAGGTCCTAGGAGCAAGAGTTGTTTTCTGCCAAGAAGAGTCACTATTGTGCTCCCATTGCCATACACAGTGCAAATAGTACTCGCGTCTTTTCCCAGCAAGTACAGTGTATTGGACTGAAGTGGAGCTACTGGTCTTGTCAGTTTTCTAAGCAGAGTTGAACTAGATATGGCCCGTGTGTTTAGCAAGCACAGTTCTTTTGTCCTGAGCAAGCTCACTGTTCAGACACCAAAGGAAAAACAGTACAGTAAAAGAGTGCTGTTTTCTCAAAAGCAGAGTGTATTTCTTGTAAGGCGAGCTAGCGTTTGTTTCCCAGTCCTAAATGGAGTTGAGTCACATGCAGTTTCTTGTCCTAAGAGCAAGAGATGTTTTCTGGTAAGAAGAGTCACTATTGTGCTCCAATTGTCATACACAGGACAAATAGCACGGGCGTCTGCTACCAGCATGTACAGTGTATTGGACTGAAGAGGATTTCCTGTTCTTGTCAGTTTCCTAAGCAGAGTTGAACTAGATATGGCCCGTGTGTGTAGGAAGCACAGATTTTTTGTTCTGAGCATGCTCACTGTTCTGGCCCTATAGGAAACACAGTACAGTAGAAGACTGCTCTTCTCTCAAAAGCAGAGTGTGTTTCTTGTAAGGGGAACTAGCGTTTGTTTCCCAGTTCTAAATGGAGTTGAATCCCATGCAGTCTGGTCCTACGAGAAAGAGTTGTTTTCTGGTAAGAAGAGTCACTATTGCCCTCCCATTGTCAGACACAGGGCAAATAGCACTGACGTCTGTTCCCAGCATGTACAGTGTATTGGACTGAAGAGGAGCTACTGTTCTTGTCAGTTTCATAAGCAGAGTTGAACTAGATATTGTTCGTGTGTGTAGGAAGCACAGTTCTTCTGTTCTGAGCAAGCTCACTGTTCGGACTCCAGAGTAAACACAGTAGAGTAGAAGAGTGCTCTTTTCTCAAAAGCAGAGTGTGTTTCTTGCAAGGGAAACTAGAGTTTGTTTCCCGGTCCTAAATGGAGTTGAATCCCATGCAGTTTCTGGTCCTACGAGCAAGAGTTGTTTTCTGATAAGGAAAGTCACTATTGCACTCCCATTGCCATACACAGTGCAAATAGCAACCGCGTCTGTTCCCAACAAGTACAGTGTATTGGACTAAAGAGGAGCTACTGTTCTTGTCAGTTTCCTAAGCAGAGTTGAACTAGATATGGTCCGTGTGTGTAGGAAGCACAGTTCTTTTGTTCTGAGCAAGCTCACTGTTCTGGCCCTATAGGAGACACAGTACAGTAGAAGAGTGCTCTTTTCTCAAAAACAGAGTGTGTTTCTTGTAAGGCGAGCTAGCATTTGTTTCCCAGTCCTAAATGGAGTTGGGTCACATGCAGTTTCTGGTCCTACGAGCAAGAGTTTTTTTCTGATAAGAAGAGTCACTATTGCGCTCTCATTGCCATACACAGTGCAAACAGCACTTGCGTCTGCTTCCAGCAAGTACAGTGTATTGTACTGAAGAGGAGCTACTGTTCTTGTCAGTTTCCTAAGCAGAGGTGAACTAGATATGGCCCGTATGTGTAGGAAGCACAGTTCTTTTGTTCTGAGCAAGCTCACTGTTCTGGCCCTATAGGAAACACAGTAGAGTAGAAGAGTGCTCTTTTCTCTAAAGCAGAGTGTGTTTCTTGTAAGGCGAGCTATTGTTTGTTTCCCAGTCCTAAATGGAGTTGAGTCACATGCAGTTGCTCTTCCTAAGAGCAAGAGTTGTTTTCTGATAAGAAGAATCACTGTTGCGCTCCCATTGTCATACACAGGGCAAATAGCACTCGCTTCTGTTCCCAGCAAGTACAGTGTATTGGACTGAACAGGAGCTACTGTTCTTGTCAGTTTCCTAAGCAGAGTTGAAGTAGATATGTCCCGTGTGTAGGAAGCACAGTTCTTTTGTTCTGTGCAAGCTCACTGTTCGGACCCCATAGGAAACACAGTAGAGTAGAAGAGTGCTCTTTTCTCAAAATCAGAGTGTGTTTCTTGTAGGGCTTCTAGCGTTTGTTTCCCAGTCCTAAATGGAGTTGAGTCACATGCAGTTTCTGGTCCTACGAGCAAGAGTAGTTTTCTGATAAGAAGAGTCACTGTTGTGCTCCAAGTGTCATACACAGGGAAAATAGCAATCGCTTCTGTTCCCAGCAAGTACAGTGTATTGGACTGAACAGGAGCTACTGTTCTTGTCAGTATCCTACGCAGAGTTTAACTAGATATGTCGCGTGTGTAGGAAGCACAGTTCTTTTGTTCTGAGCAAGCTCACTGTTCGGACCATATAGGAAACACAGTAGAGAAGAAGAATGCTCTTTTCTCAAAAGCAGAGTGTGTTTCTTGTAGGGCGAACTAGCGTTTGTTTCCCAGTCCTAAATGGAGTTGAGTCACATGCAGTTTCTGGTCCTACGAGCAAGAGTTGTTTTCTGGTAAGAAGAGTCACTATTGCACTCCCATTGCCATACACAGTGCAAAGAGCACTCGCGTCTGCTTCCAGCAAGTACAGTGTGTTGGACTGAAGAGGAGCTACTGTTCTTGTAAGTTTCCTAAGAAGAGTTGAACTAGATATGGCCCGTGAGTGTAGGAAGCACAGTTCTTTTGTTCTGAGCAAGCTCACAGTTCGGACCCCAGAGGAAACACAGTAGCGTAGACGACTGTTCTTTTCTCAAAAGCAGAGTGTGTTTCTTGTAAGGCGAGCTAGTGTTTGTTTCCCAGTCAGAAATGGAGTTGAATCACATGCAGTTTCTATTCCTACGAGCAATAGATGTTTTCTGTTAAGAAGAGTCACTATTGTGCTCCCATTGCCATACACAGGGCAAGTAGCACTGGCGAATGTTCCCAGCATGTACACTGTATTGGACTGAAGAGCAGCTACTGTTCTTGTCAGTTTCCTAAGCAGAGTTGAACTAGATATGGCTCATGTGTGTAGGAAGCACAGTTCTTTTCTTTTGAGCAAGCTCACTGTTCTGGCCCTATAGGAAACACAGTAGAGTAGAAGAGTGCTCTTTTCTCAAAAGCAGAGTGTGTTTTTTGTAAGGCGAGCTAGCATTTGTTTCCGAGTCCTAACTGGAGTTGAATCACATGCAGTTTCTGGTCCTACGAGCAAGAGGTGTTTTCTGGTAAGAAAAGTCACTACTGTGCTCCCATTGCCATACACAGGGCAAATAGCACTGGCGTCTGTTCCCAGCATGTACAGTGTATTGGACTGATGAGGATCTACTGTTCCGTCAGTTTCCTAAGCAAAATTCAACTAGATATAGCCGTGTGTGTAGGAAGCACAATTCTTTTGTTCTGAGCAAGCTCACTGTTCGGACCCCATAGGAAACACAGTAGAGTAGATGAGTGCTCTTTTCTGAAAAGCAGAGTGTGTTTCTTGTAAGGCGAGCTATTGTTTGTTTCCCAGTAAGAAATGGAGTTGAATCCCATGCAGTTTCTGGTCCTAAGAGCAAGAGTTGTTTTCTGTTTATAAGAGTCACTATTGTGCTCCCATTGTCATACAGAGGGCAAATAGCACTGGCGTCTGTTCTGAGCATGTACAGTGTATTGGACTGAAGAGGATCTACTGTTCTTGTCAGTTTCCTAAGCCTAGTTGAACTAGATATGGCCCGTGTGTGTAGGAAGCACAGTTCTTTTGTTCTGAGCAAGCTCACTGTTTTGGAACTATAGGAGACACAGTAGAGTAGATGAGTGCTCTTTTCTCAAAAGCAGAGTGTGTTTCTTGTAGGCGAGCTAGCGTTTGTTTCCGAGTCCTAAATGGAGTTGGGTCACATGCAGTTTCTGGTTTTACGAGCAAGAGTTTTTTTCTGATAAGAAGAGTCACTATTGTGCTCTCATTGCCATACACAGTGCAAATAGCACTTGCGTCTGCTTTCAGCAAGTACAGTGTATTGTACTGAAGAGGAGCTACTGTTCTTGTCAGTTTCCTAAGCAGAGTTGAACTAGATATGGCCCGTATGTGTAGGAAGCACAGTTCAATTTTTCTGAGCAAGCTCACTGTTCTGGCCCTTTGGGAAACGCAGTAGAGTTGAAGAATGCTCTTTCCTCCTAAGCAGAGTGTGTTTCTTATAAGGCAAGCTAGCGTTTGTTTCCGAGTCCTAAATGGATTTGAATCACATGCAGTTTTTGGTACTACGAGCAAGAGTTGTTTTCTGGTAAGAAAGTGACTATTGTGCTCCCATTGCCATACCCAGGGCAACTGGCACTCGCGTCTGTTCCCAGCAAGTACAGTGTATTGGACTGAAGAGGAGCTACTGTTCTTGTCAGTTTCCTAAGCAGAGGTGAACTAGATATGGCGTGTGTGTGTAGGAAGCACAGCTCTTTTGCTCTTAAGCAAGCTCACTGTTCTGGCCTTATAGGAAACACAGTAGAGTAGAAGAGTGCTCTTTTCTCAAAAGCAGATTGTGTTTCTTGTAAGGCGAGCTAGCGTTTGTTTCCCAGTCCTAAATGGAGTTGAATCACATGCATTTTCTGGTCCTAAGAACAAGAGTTGTTTTCTGGTAAGAAGAGACACTATTGCGCTCCCATTGCCATACACAGTGCAAAGAAAACTCGTGTCTACTTCCTTCAAGTACAGTGTGTTGGACTGAAGAGGAGCTACTGTTCTTGTCAGTTTCCTAAGCAGAGTTGAAATAGATATGGCCCGTGTGTGTAGGAAGCACAGTTCTTTTGTTCTGAGCAAGCTCACAGTTCTGACACCAGAGGAAACACAGTAGCATAGAAGACTGCTCTTTTCTCAAAAGCAGAGTGTGTTTCATGTAAGGCGAGCTAGTGTTTGTTTCCCAGTCCTAAATGGAGTTGAGTCACATGCAGTTGCTGTTCCTAAGAGCAAGAGTTGTTTTCTGGTAAGTAGAGTCACTGTTGCGCTCCAATTGTCATACACAGGGCAAATAGCACTCGATTCTGTTCCCAGCAAGTACAGTATATTGTACTGAAGAGGAGCTACTGTTCTTGTCAGTTTCCTAAGCAGAGTTGAACTAGATATGTCCTGTGTGTGTAAGAAGCACAGTTCTTTTGTTCTGAGCAAGCTCACTGTTCGGACCGCATAGGAAACACAGTAGGGTAGAAGAGTGCATTTTTCTAAAAATCAGAGTGTGTTTTTTGTAAGGCGAGCTATCGTTTGTTTCCCAGTCTTAAATGGAGTTGAGTCACATGCAGTTTCTGGTCCTACGAGCAAGAGTTGTTTTCTGGCAAGAAGAGTCACTATTGCGCTCCCATTGTCATACACAGGGCAAATAGCACTGGCGTCTGTTCCCAACATGTACACTGTACTGGACTGAAGAGCAGCTACTGTTCTTGTCAGTTTCCTAAGCAGAGTTGAACTAGATATGGCTCATGAGTGTAGGAAGCACAGTTCTTTTGTTCTGAGCAAGCTCACTGTTCTGGCCCTATAGGAAACACAGTAGAGTAGAAGAGGGCTCTTTTCTCAAAAGCAGAGTGTGTTTTTTGTAAGGCAAGCTAGCGTTTGTTTCCCAGTCCTAAATGGAGTTGAGTCACATACAGTTTCTGTTCCTACGAGCAAGAGTTGTTTTCTGATAAGAAGAGTCACTGTTGCGCTCCCATTGTCATACACAGTGCAAATAGCACTCGCGTCTGTTTTCAGCATTTACAGTGTATTGGACTGAAGAGGATCTACTGTTGTTGTCAGTTTCCTAAGCATAATTGAACTAGATATGGCCCGTGTGTGTAGGAAGCACAGTTCTTTTGTTCTGAGCAAGCTCACTGTTCTGGCGCTATAGAAAACACAGTAGAGTAGAAGAGTGCCCTTTTCTCAAAAGCAGAGTGTGTTTCTTGTAAGGCGAGCTAGCGTTTGTTTCTGAGTCCTAAATTGAGTTGAATCACATGCAGTTTCTGGTCCTACGAGCAAGAGGTTTTTTTCTGGTAAGAAGAGTCACTATTGAACTCCCATTGTCATACACAGGGTTAAAAGCACTGGCGTCTGTTCACAGCATGTACAGTGTATTGGACTGAAGAGGATCTACTGTTCCGTCAGTTTCCTAAGCAAAATTGAACTAGATATGGCCGTGTGTGTAGGAAGCATAGTTCTTTTGTTCTGAGCAAGCTCACTGTTCGGACCCCATAGGAAACACAGTAGAGTAGAGGAGTGCTCTTTTCTCAAAAGCAGAGTGTGTTTTTTGTAAGGCGAGGTATTGTTTGTTTCCCAGTCAGAAATGGAGTTGAATCCCATGCAGTTTCTGGTCCTATGAGCCAGAGTTGTTTTCTGATAAGAAGAGTCACTATTGTGCTCCCATTGTCATACACAGGGCAAATAGCACTGGCGTCTGTTCTGAGCATGTACACTGTATTGGACTGAAGAGGATCTACTGTTCTTGTCAGTTTCCTAAGCAGAGTTGAACTAGATATGGCCCGTGTTTGTATGATGCACAGTTCTTTTGTGCTGAGCAAGCTCACTGTTCTGGACCTATAGGAAACACAGTAGAGTAGAAGTGTGCTCTTTTCTGAAAAGCAGAGTGTGTTTCTTGTAAGGCGAGCTATTGTTTGTTTCCCAGTCCTAAATGGAGTTGAGTCACATGCAGTTGCTGTTCCTAAGAGCATGAGTTGTTTTCTGATAAGAAGAGTCACTGTTGCGCTCCCATTGTCATACACAGGGCAAATAGCACTCGCTTCTGTTCCCAGCAAGTACAGTGTATTGGACTGAACAGAAGCTACTGTTCTTGTCAGTTTCCTAAGCAGAGTTGAACTAGATATGGCCCGTGTGTGTAGGAAGCACTGTTCTTTTGTTCTGAGCAAGCTCACTGTTCGGACCACTAGGAAAAACAGTAGAGTAGAAGAGTGCACTTTTCTCAAAAGCAGAGTTTGATTCTTGTAGTGCGAGCTAGCGTTTGTTTCCCAGTCCTAAATGGAGTTGAGTCACATGCAGTTTCTGGTCCTACGAGCAAGAGTAGTTTTCTGGTAAGAAGAGTCACTATTGTGCTGCCATTGTCATACACAGGGCAAATAGCACTGGCATCTGTTCCCAGCATGTACACTGTATTGGACTGAAGAGGAGCTACTGTTCTTGTCAGTTTCCTAAGCAGAGTTGAATAGATATGTTCCGTGTGTGTAGGAAGCACAGTTCTTTTGCTCTGAGCAAGCTCACTGTTCTGACTCTAAGGAAACACAGTAGAGTAGAAGAGTGCTCTTTTCTCAAAAGCGTAGTGTGTTTTTTGTAAGGCGAGCTAGTGTTTGTTTCCCAGTCCTAAATGGAGTTGAATCAAATGCAGTTTCTGGTCCTATAAACAAGAGTTGTTTTCTGGTAAGAAGAGTCACTACTGTGCTCCCATTGTCATACACAGGGAAAATATCACTGGCGTCTGTTCCAAGCTTGTACAGTGTATTGGACTGATGAGGATCTACTGTTCTTGTCAGTTTCCCAAGCAAAATTGAACTAGATATGGCCGTGTGTGTAGAAAGCACAGTTCTTTTGTTCTGAGCAAGCTCACTGTTCGGATCCCATAGGAAACACAGTAGAGTAGAAGAGTGCTCTTTTCTCAAAAGCAGAGTGTGTTTTTTGTAAGGCAAGCTAGCTTTTGTTTCCCAGTCCTAAATGGAGTTGAGTCACATACAGTTTCTGTTCCTAGGAGCAAGAGTTGTTTTCTGAAAAGTAGAGTCACTATTGCGCTCCCATTGTCATACACAGTGCAAATAGCATACGCGTCTGTTTTCAGCATTTACAGTGTATTGGAATGAAGAGGAGCTACTGTTCTTGTAGTTTCCTAAGCAGAGTTGAACTAGATATGTCCCGTGTGTGTAGGAAACACAGTTCTTTTGCTCTGAGCAAGCTCACTGTTCTGGCCCTTTAGGAAACACAGTAGAGTAGAAGAGTGCTCTTTTCTCAAAAGCAGAGTGTGTTTCTTGTAAGGCGAGCTAGCGTTTGTTTCTCAGTCCTAAATGGAGTTGAATCACATGCAGTTTCTGGTCCTACGAGCAAGAGTTGTTTTCTGGTAAGAAGAGTCACTATTGCGCTCCCATTGCCATACACAGTGCAAAGAGCACTCGTGTCTGCTTCCAGCAAGAACAGTGTGTTGGACTGAAGAGGAGCTACTGTTCTTGTCAGTTTCCTAAGCAGAGTTGAACTAGATATGGCCCGTGTGTGTAGGAAGCACAGTTCTTTTGTTCTGACCAAGCTCACAGTTCGGACACCAGAGGAAACACAGTAGCGTAGAAGACTACTCTTTTCTCAAAAGCAGAGTGTGTTTCTTGTAAGGCGAGCTAGTGTTTGTTTCCCAGTCCTAAATGGATTTGAGTCACATGCAGTTGCTGTTCCTAAGAGCAAGAGTTGTTCTCTGGTAAGTAGAGTCACTGTGGCGCTCCCATTGTCATACACAGGGCAAATAGCACTCGATTCTGTTCCCAGCAAGTACAGTGTATTGTACTGAAGAGGAGCTACTGTTCTTGTCAGTTTCCTAAGCAGAGTTGAAATAGATATGTCCCATGTGTGTAGGAAGCAGTGTTCTTTTGTTCTGAGCAAGCTCACTGTTCGGACCCCATAGGAAACACAGTAGAGTAGAAGAGTGCTTTTTTCTCAAAAGCAGAGTGTGTTTTTTGTAGGGCGAGCTAGCGTTTGTTTCCCAGCCTTAAATGGAGTTGAGTCACATGCAGTTTCTGGTCCTACGAACAAGAGTTGTTTTATGGTAAGAAGAGTCACTATTGCGCTCCCATTGTCATACACAGGGCAAATAGCACTGGCGTCTATTCCCAGCATGTACAGTGTATTGGACTGAAGAGCAGCTACTGTTCTTGTCAGTTTCCTAAGCAGAGTTGAACTAGATATGGCTCATGTGTGTAGGAAGCACAGTTCTTTTGTTCTGAGCAAGCTCACTGTTCTGGCCCTATAGGAAACACAGTAGAGTAGAAGAGTGCTCTTTTCTCAAAAGCAGAGTGTGTTTTTTGTAAAGCAAGCTAGCGTTTGTTTCCCAGTCCTAAATGGAGTTCAGTCACACACAGTTTTTGGTCCTACGAGCAAGAGTTGTTTTCTGGTAGGGAAAGTCATTATTGTGCTCCCATTGCCATACACAGTGCAAATCGCTCTCGTGTCTGTTCCCAGCAAGTACAGTGTAATGGACTGAAGAGGAGCTACTGTTCTTGTCAGTTTCCTAAGCAGAGTTGAACAAGATTTGGCCCCTGTGTGTAGGAAGCACAGTTCTTTTGTTTTGAGCAAGCTCACTGTTCGGACCCCGTAGGAAACACAGTAGAGAAGAAGAGTGCTCTTTTCTCAAAAGCAGAGTGTGTTTTTTGTAAGGCAAGCTAGTGTTTGTTTCCCAGTCCTAAATGGAGTTGAGTCACATGCAGTTGCTGTTCCTAAGAGCAAGAGTTGTTTTCTGGTAAGGAAAGTCATTATTGTGCTCCCATTGCCATACACAGTGCAAATAGCTCTCGTGTCTGTTCCCAGCAAGTACAGTGTATTGGACTGAAGCGGAGCTACTGTACTTGTCAGTTTCTTAAGCAGAGTTGAACTATATATGGCCCCTGTGTATATGAAGCACAGTTCTTTTGTTCTGAGCAAGCTGACAGTTCTGGCCCTGCAAGAAACACAGTAGAGTAGAAGAGTGCTCTTTTCTCAAAAGCAGAGTGTGTTTCTTGTAAGGCAAGCTAGCGTTTGTTTCCCAGTCCTAAATGGAGTTGAATCACATGCAGTTTCTGGTCCTACGAGCAAGAGTTTTTTTCTGGTAAGAAGAGTCACTATTGCGCTCCCATTGCCATACACAGTGCAAGTAGCACTCGCGTCTGTTCCCAGCAAGTACAGTGTATTGGACTGAAGAGGAGCTACTGTTCTTGTCAGTTTCCTAAGCAGAGTTGAACTAGATATAGCCCGTGTTTGTATGATGCACAGTTCTTTTGTTCTGAGCAAGCTCACTGTTCGGAACCCAGAGGAAACACAGTAGAGTAGAAGAGTGCTCTTTTCTGAATAGCAGAGTGTGTTTCTTGTAAGGCGAGCTAGCGTTTGTTTCCCAGTCCTAAATGGAGTTGAGTCACATACAGTTTGTGTTCCTACGAGCAAGAATTGTTTTCTGATAAGAAGAGTCACTGTTGCGCTCCCATTGTCATACACAGTACAAATAGCACTCGCGTCTGTTCCCAGCATTTAAAGTGTATTGGACTGAAGAGGATCTACTGTTGTTGTCAGTTTCCTAAGCAGAATTGAACTAGATACGGCCAGTGTGTGTAGGAAGCACAGTTCTTTTTTTCTGAGCAAGCTAATTGTTCTATCACTATTGGAAACACTGTAGAATAGAAGAGTGCTCTTTTCTCAAAAGCAGAGTGTGTTTCTTGTAAGGCGAGCTAGCGTTTGTTTCTCAGTCCTAAATGGAGTTGAATCACATGCAGTTGCTGTTCCTAAGAGCAAGAGTTGTTCTCTGGTAAGTAGAGTCACTGTGGCGCTCCCATTGTCATACACAGGGCAAATAGCACTCGATTCTGTTCCCAGCAAGTACAGTGTATTGTACTGAAGAGGAGCTACTGTTCTTGTCAGTTTCCTAAGCAGAGTTGAAATAGATATGTCCCATGTGTGTAGGAAGCAGTGTTCTTTTGTTCTGAGCAAGCTCACTGTTCGGACCCCATAGGAAACACAGTAGAGTAGAAGAGTGCTTTTTTCTCAAAAGCAGAGTGTGTTTTTTGTAGGGCGAGCTAGCGTTTGTTTCCCAGCCTTAAATGGAGTTGAGTCACATGCAGTTTCTGGTCCTACGAACAAGAGTTGTTTTATGGTAAGAAGAGTCACTATTGCGCTCCCATTGTCATACACAGGGCAAATAGCACTGGCGTCTATTCCCAGCATGTACAGTGTATTGGACTGAAGAGCAGCTACTGTTCTTGTCAGTTTCCTAAGCAGAGTTGAACTAGATATGGCTCATGTGTGTAGGAAGCACAGTTCTTTTGTTCTGAGCAAGCTCACTGTTCTGGCCCTATAGGAAACACAGTAGAGTAGAAGAGTGCTCTTTTCTCAAAAGCAGAGTGTGTTTTTTGTAAAGCAAGCTAGCGTTTGTTTCCCAGTCCTAAATGGAGTTCAGTCACACACAGTTTTTGGTCCTACGAGCAAGAGTTGTTTTCTGGTAGGGAAAGTCATTATTGTGCTCCCATTGCCATACACAGTGCAAATCGCTCTCGTGTCTGTTCCCAGCAAGTACAGTGTAATGGACTGAAGAGGAGCTACTGTTCTTGTCAGTTTCCTAAGCAGAGTTGAACAAGATATGGCCCCTGTGTGTAGGAAGCACAGTTCTTTTGTTTTGAGCAAGCTCACTGTTCGGACCCCGTAGGAAACACAGTAGAGAAGAAGAGTGCTCTTTTCTCAAAAGCAGAGTGTGTTTCTTGTAAGGCGAGCTAGTGTTTGTTTCCCAGTCCTAAATGGAGTTGAGTCACATGCAGTTGCTGTTCCTAAGAGCAAGAGTTGTTTTCTGATAAGAAGAGTCACTGTTGTGCTCCAAGTGTCATACACAGGGAAAATAGCAATCGCTTCTGTTCCCAGCAAGTACAGTGTATTGGACTGAACAGGAGCTACTCTTCTTGTCAGTTTCCTACGCAGAGTTTAACTAGATATGTCGCGTGTGTAGGAAGCACAGTTCTTTTGTTCTGAGCAAGCTCACTGTTCGGACCCCATAGGAAACACAGTAGAGAAGAAGAGTGCTCTTTTCTCAAAAGCAGAGTGTGTTTCTTGTAGGGCGAACTAGTGTTTGTTTCCCAGTCCTAAATGGAGTTGAGTCACATGCAGTTTCTGGTCCTACGAGCAAGAGTAGTTTTCTGGTAAGAAGAGTCACTATTGCACTCCCATTGCCATACACAGTGCAAAGAGCACTCGCGTCTGCTTCCAGCAAGTACAGTGTGTTGGATTGAAGAGGAGCTACTGTTCTTGTAAGTTTCCTAAGCAGAGTTGAACTAGATATGGCCCGTGTGTGTAGGAAGCACAGTTCTTTTGTTCTGAGCAAGCTCACAGTTCGGACCCCAGAGGAAACACAGTAGCGTAGACGACTGCTCTTTTCTCAAAAGCAGAGTGTGTTTCTTGTAAGGCGAGCTAGTGTTTGTTTCCCAGTCAGAAATGGAGTTGAATCACATGCAGTTTCAATTCCTACGAGCAATAGATGTTTTCTGTTAAGAAGATTCACTATTGTGCTCCCATTGACATACACAGGGCAAGTAGCACTGGCGTATGTTCCCAGCATGTACACTGTATTGGACTGAAGAGCAGCTACTGTTCTTGTCAGTTTCCTAAGCAGAGTTGAACTAGATATGTCTCATGTGTGTAGGAAGCACAGTTCTTTTCTTTTGAGCAAGCTCACTGTTCTGGCCCTATAGGAAACACAGTAGAGTAGAAGAGTGCTCTTTTCTCAAAAGCAGAGCGTGTTTTTTGTAAGGCGAGCTAGCGTTTGTTTCCGAGTCCTAACTGGAGTTGAATCACATGCAGTTTCTGGTCCTACGAGCAAGAGGTGTTTTCTGGTAAGAAAAGTCACTACTTTGCTCCCATTGTCATACACAGGGCAAATAGCACTGGCGTCTGTTCCCAGCATGTACAGTGTATTGGACTGATGAGGATCTACTGTTCCGTCAGTTTCCTAAGCAAAATTGAACTAGATATAGCCGTGTGTGTAGGAAGCACAATTCTTTTGTTCTGAGCAAGCTCACTGTTCGGACCCCATAGGAAACACAGTAGAGTAGATGAGTGCTCTTTTCTGAAAAGCAGAGTGTTTTTCTTGTAAGGCGAGCTATTGTTTGTTTCCCAGTAAGAAATGGAGTTGAATCCCATGCAGTTTCTGGTCCTAAGAGCAAGAGTTGTTTTCTGTTAATAAGAGTCACTATTGTGCTCCCATTGTCATACACAGGGCAAATAGCACTGGCGTCTGTTCTCACCATGTACAGTGTATTGGACTGAAGAGGATCTACTGTTCTTGTCAGTTTTCTAAGCCTAGTTGAACTAGATATGGCCCGTGTGTGTAGGAAGCACAGTTCTTTTGTTCTGAGCAAGCTCACTGTTCTGGAACTATAGGAGACACAGTAGAGTAGAAGAGTGCTCTTTTCTCAAAAGCAGAGTGTGTTTCTTGTAGGCGAGCTAGCGTTTGTTTCTGAGTCCTAAATGGAGTTGGGTCACATGCAGTTTCTGGTTTTACGAGCAAGAGTTTTTTTCTGATAAGAAGAGTCACTATTGCGCTCTCATTGCCATACACAGTGCAAACAGCACTTGCGTCTGCTTTCAGCAAGTACAGTGTATTGTACTGAAGAGGAGCTACTGTTCTTGTCAGTTTCCTAAGCAGAGTTGAACTAGATATGGCCCGTATGTTTAGGAAGCACAGTTCTTTTGTTCTGAGCAAGCTCACTGTTCTGGCCCTTTGGGAAATGCAGTAGAGTTGAAGAATGCTCTTTCCTCCTAAGCAGAGTGTGTTTCTTATAAGGCAAGCTAGCGTTTGTTTCCGAGTCCTAAATGGAGTTGAATCACATGCAGTTTTTGGTACTACGAGCAAGAGTTGTTTTCTGGTAAGAAAGTGACTATTGTGCTCCCATTGCCATACCCAGGGCAACTGGCACTCGCGTCTGTTCCCAGCAAGTACAGTGTATTGGACTGAAGAGGAGCTACTGTTCTTGTCAGTTTCCTAAGCAGAGTTGAACTAGATATGGCGTGTGTGTGTAGGAAGCACAGCTCTTTTGCTCTTAAGCAAGCTCACTGTTCTGGCCCTATAGGAAACACAGTAGAGTAGAAGAGTGCTCTTTTCTCAAAAGCAGAGTGTGGTTCTTGTAGTGCGAGCTAGCGTTTGTTTCCCAGTCCTAAATGGAGTTGAGTCACATGCAGTTTCTGGTCCTACGAGCAAGAGTAGTTTTCTGGTAAGAAGAGTCACTATTGTGCTCCCATTGTCATACACAGAGCAAATAGCACTGGCGTCTGTTCCCAGCATGTACACTGTATTGGACTGAAGAGGAGCTACTGTTCTTGTCAGTTTCCTAAGCAGAGTTGAACTAGATATTTTCCGTGTGTGTAGGCAGCACAGTTCTTTTGCTCTCAGCAAGCTCACTGTTCTGGCCCTTTCGGAAACACAGTAGAGTAGAAGAGTGCTCTTTTCTCAAAAGCAGAGTGTGTTTCTTGTATGGCGAGCTAGCGTTTGTTTCCCAGTCCTAAGTGGAGTTGAGTCACATGCAGTTTCTGGTCCTAGGAGCAAGAGCAGTTTTCTGGTAAGAAGAGTCACTATTGTGCTCCCATTGTCATACACAGGACAAATAGCACTGGTGTCTGTTCCCAGCATGTACACTGTATTGGACTGAAGAGGAGCTACTGTTCTTGTCAGTTTCCTAAGCAGAGTTGTACTAGATATGTCCCGTGTGTGTAGGACGCACAGTTCTTTTGCTCTGAGCAAGCTCACTGTTCTGGCCCTTTCGGAAACACAGTAGAGTAGAAGAGTGCTCTTTTCTCAAAAGCAGAGTGTGTTTCTTGTAAGGCGAGCTAGCGTTTGTTTCCCAGTCCTAAATGTATTTGAATCACATGCAGTTGCTGTTCCAAAGAGCAAGAGTTGTTTTCTGGTAAGTAGAGTCACTGTGGCGCTCCCATTGTCATACACAGGGCAAATAGCACTCGATTCTGTTCCCAGCAAGTACAGTGTATTGCACTGAATAGGAGCTACTGTTCTTGTCTGTTTCCTAAGCAGAGATGAACTAGATATGTCCCGTGTGTGTGGGAAGCACAGTTCTTTTGTTCTGAGCAAGCTCACAGTTCTGGCCCTGTAGGAAACACATTAGAGTAGAAGAGTGCTCTTTTCTCAAAAGCAGAGTGTGTTTCTTGTAAGGCGAGCTATTGTTTGTTTCCCAGTCAGAAATGGAGTTGAATGCCATGCAGTTTCTGGTCCTATGAGGAAGAGTTGTTTTCTGATAAGAAGAGTCACTATTATGCTCCCATTGTCATACACAGGGCAAATAGCACTGGCCTATGTTCCGAGCATGTACATTGTATTGGACTGAAGAGGATCTACTGTTCTTGTCAGTTTCCTAAGCAGAGTTCAACTAGATTTGGCCCGTGTGTGTAGGAAGCACAGTTCTTTTGTTCTGAGCAAGCTCACTGTTCTGACTCTAAGGAAACACAGTAGAGTAGAAGAGTGCTCTTTTCTCAAAAGCAGAGTGTGATTCTTGTAAGGCAAGCTAGCTTTTGTTTCCCAGTCCTAAATGGAGTTGGGGCACATACAGTTTCTGTTCCTATGAGCAAAGTTTGTTTTATGATAAGAAGAGTCACTGTTGTGCTCCCATTGTCATACACAGTGCAAATAGCACTCGCGTCTCTTCCCAGGATTTACTGTGTACTGGACTGAAGAGGATCTACTGTTGTTGTCAGTTTCCTAAGAAGAATTGAACTAGATATGGCCCGTGTGTGTAGGAAGCACAGCTCTTTTCTTCTGAGCAAGCTAACTGTTCTGGCACTATTGGAAAAACATTAGAGTAGAAGAGAGCTCTTTTCTCAAAAGCAGAGTGTGTTTTTTGTAAGGCGAGCTAGCATTTTTTTCCCAGTCCTCAATGGAGTTGAGTCACATACAGTTTCTGTTCCTAGGAGCAAGAGTTGTTTTCTGAAAAGTAGAGTCACTGTTGCGCTCCCATTGTCATACACAGTGCAAATAGCACACGCGTCTGTTTTCAGCATTTACAGTGTATTGGAATGAAGAGGAGCTACTGTTCTTGTCAGTTTCCTAAGCAGAGTTGAACTAGATATGTCCCGTGTGTGTAGGAAACACAGTTCTTTTGCTCTGAGCATGCTCACTGTTCTGGCCCTTTAGGAAACACAGTAGAGTAGAAGAGTGCTCTTTTCTCAAAAGCAGAGTGTGATTCTTGTAAGGCGAGCTAGCGTTTGTTTCCCAGTCCTAAATGGAGTTGAATCAAATGCAGTTTCTGGTCCTATAAGCAAGAGTTGTTTTCTGGTAAGAAGAGTCACTACTGTGCTCCCATTGTCATACACAGGGAAAATATCACTGGCGTCTGTTCCAAGCTTGTACAGTGTATTGGACTGATGAGGATCTACTGTTCTTGTCAGTTTCCCAAGCAAAATTGAACTAGATATGGCCGTGTGTGTAGAAAGCACAGTTCTTTTGTTCTGAGCAAGCTCACTGTTCGGATCCCATAGGAAACACAGTAGAGTAGAAGAGTGCTCTTTTCTCAAAAGCAGAGTGTGTTTTTTGTAAGGCAAGCTAGCTTTTGTTTCCCAGTCCTAAATGGAGTTGAGTCACATACAGTTTCTGTTCCTAGGAGCAAGAGTTGTTTTCTGAAAAGTAGAGTCACTGTTGCGCTCCCATTGTCATACACAGTGCAAATAGCACACGCGTCTGTTTTCAGCATTTACAGTGTATTGGAATGAAGAGGAGCTACTGTTCTTGTAGTTTCCTAAGCAGAGTTGAACTAGATATGTCCCGTGTGTGTTGGAAACACAGTTCTTTTGCTCTGAGCAAGCTCACTGTTCTGGCCCTTTAGGAAACACAGTAGAGTAGAAGAGTGCTCTTTTCTCAAAAGCAGAGTGTGTTTCTTGTAAGGCGAGCTAGCGTTTGTTTCCCAGTCCTAAATGGAGTTGAATCACATGCAGTTTCTGGTCCTATGAGCAAGAGTTGTTTTCTGGTAAGAAGAGTCACTATTGCGCTCCCATTGCCATACACAGTGCAAAGAGCACTCGTGTCTGCTTCCAGCAAGAACAGTGTGTTGGACTGAAGAGGAGCTACTGTTCTTGTCAGTTTCCTAAGCAGAGTTGAAATAGATATGGCCCGTGTGTGTAGGAAGCACAGTTCTTTTGTTCTGACCAAGCTCACAGTTCGGACCCCAGAGGAAACACAGTAGCGTAGAAGACTGTTCTTTTCTCAAAAGCAGAGTGTGTTTCTTGTAAGGCGAGCTAGTGTTTGTTTCCCAGTCCTAAATGGATTTGAGTCACATGCAGTTGCTGTTCCTAAGAGCAAGAGTTGTTCTCTGGTAAGTAGAGTCACTGTGGCGCTCCCATTGTCATACACAGGGCAAATAGCACTCGATTCTGTTCCCAGCAAGTACAGTGTATTGTACTGAAGAGGAGCTACTGTTCTTGTCAGTTTCCTAAGCAGAGTTGAAATAGATATGTCCCATGTGTGTAGGAAGCAGTGTTCTTTTGTTCTGAGCAAGCTCACTGTTCGGACCCCATAGGAACACAGTAGAGTAGAAGAGTGCTTTTTTCTCAAAAGCAGAGTGTGTTTTTTGTAGGGCGAGCTAGCGTTTGTTTCCCAGTCTTAAATGGAGTTGAGTCACATGTAGTTTCTGTTCCTACGAGCAAGAGTTGTTTTCTGGTAAGTAGAGTCACTATTGCGCTCCCATTGTCATACACAGGGCAAATAGCACTGGCGTCTATTCCCAGCATGTACAGTGTATTGGACTGAAGAGCAGCTACTGTTCTTGTCAGTTTCCTAAGCAGAGTTGAACTAGATATGGCTCATGTGTGTAGGAAGAACAGTTCTTTTGTTCTGAGCAAGCTCACTGTTCTGGCCCTATAGTTAACACAGTAGAGTAGAAGAGTGCTCTTTTCTCAAAAGCAGAGTGTGTTTTTTGTAAAGCAAGCTAGCGTTTGTTTCCCAGTCCTAAATGGAGTTCAGTCACACACAGTTTTTGGTCCTACGAGCAAGAGTTGTTTTCTGGTAAGGAAAGTCATTATTGTGCTCCCATTGCCATACACAGTGCAAATCGCTCTCGTGTCTGTTCCCAGCAAGTACAGTGTATTGGATTGAAGAGGAGCTACTGTTCTTGTCAGTTTCCTAAGCAGAGTTGAACAAGATATGGCCCCTGTGTGTAGGAAGCACAGTTCTTTTGTTTTGAGCAAGCTCACTGTTCGGACCCCGTAGGAAACACAGTAGAGTAGAAGAGTGCTCTTTTCTCAAAAGCAGAGTGTGTTTTTTGTAAGGCAAGCTAGCGTTTGTTTCCCAGTCCTAAATGGAGTTCAGTCACATGCAGTTGCTGTTCCTAAGAGCAAGAATTGTTTTCTGGTAAGGAAAGTCATTATTGTGCTCCCATTGCCATACACAGTGCAAATAGCTCTCGTGTCTGTTCCCAGCAAGTACAGTGTATTGGACTGAAGCGGAGCTACTGTTCTTGTCAGTTTCCTAAGCAGAGTTGAACTATATATGGCCCCTGTGTATATGAAGCACAGTTCTTTTGTTCTGAGCAAGCTGACAGTTCTGGCCCTGTAAGAAACACAGTAGAGTAGAAGAGTGCTCTTTTCTCAAAAGCAGAGTGTGTTTCTTGTAAGGCGAGCTAGCGTTTGTTTCCAAGTCCTAAATGGAGTTGAATCACATGCAGTTTCTGGTCCTACGAGCAAGAGTTTTTTTCTGGTAAGAAGAGTCACTATTGCGCTCCCATTGCCATACACAGTGCAAGTAGCACTCGCGTCTGTTCCCAGCAAGTACAGTGTATTGGACTGAAGAGGAGCTACTGTTCTTGTCAGTTTCCGAAGCAGAGTTGAACTAGATATAGCCCGTGTTTGTATGATGCACAGTTCTTTTGTTCTGAGCAAGCTCACTGTTCGGAACCCATAGGAAACACAGTAGAGTAGAAGAGTGCTCTTTTCTGAATAGCAGAGTGTGTTTCTTGTAAGGCGAGCTAGCGTTTGTTTCCCAGTCCTAAATGGAGTTGATTCACATACAGTTTGTGTTCCTACGAGCAAGAATTGTTTTCTGATAAGAAGAGTCACTGTTGCGCTCCCATTGTCATACACAGTACAAATAGCACTCGCGTCTGTTCCCAGCATTTAAAGTGTATTGGACTGAAGAGGATCTACTGTTGTTGTCAGTTTCCTAAGCAGAATTGAACTAGATACGGCCAGTGTGTGTAGGAAACACAGTTCTTTTTTTCTGAGCAAGCTAATTGTTCTGGCACTATTGGAAACACTGTAGAATAGAAGAGTGCTCTTTTCTCAAAAGCAGAGTGTGTTTCTTGTAAGGCGAGCTAGCTTTTGTTTCACAGTCCTAAATGGAGTTGAATCACATGCAGTTTCTGGTCCTACAAGCAAGAGTTGTTTTCTGCTAAGAAGAGTCACTACTGTGCTCCCATTGTCATACACAGGGCAAATAGCACTGGCGTCTATTCCCAGCATGTACAGTGTATTGGACTGAAGAGGTTCTACTGTTCTTGTCAGTTTCCTAAGCAGAGTTGAACGAGATATGGCCCGTGTGTGTAGGAAGCACAGTTCTTTTGTTTTGAGCAAGCTCACTGTCCTGGCCCTATAGGAAACACAGTAGAGTAGAAGAGTGCTCTTTTCTCAAAAGCAGAGTGTGTTTATTGTAAGGCGAGCTAGTGTTTGTTTCCCAGTCCAAAATGAAGTTGAGTCACATGCAGTTTTTGGTACTATGAGCAACAGTTGTTTTCTGGTAAGGAAAGTCACTATTGCGCTCCTTTTGCCATACACAGTGCAAGTAGCACTCGCCTCTGTTCCCAGCAATTACAGTGTATTGGACTGAAGAGGAGCTACTGTTCTTGTCAGTTTCCTAAGCAGAGTTGAACTAGATAAGTCCCGTGTTTGTACAATGCACAGTTCTTTTGTTCTGAGCAAGCCCACTGTTCAGAACCCATAGGAAACACAGTAGAGTAGAAGACTGCTCTTTTCTCAGAAGCAGAGTGTATTTTTTGTAAAGCAAGCTAGCGTTTGTTTCCCAGTCCTAAATGGAGTTCAGTCACACACAGTTTTTGGTCCTACGAGCAAGAGTTGTTTTCTGGTAAGGAAAGACATTATTGCGCTCCCATTGCCATACACAGTGCAAATCGCTCTCGTGTCTGTTCCCAGCAAGTACAGTGTATTGGACTGAAGAGGAGCTACTGTTCTTGTCAGTTTCCTAAGCAGAGTTGAACAAGATATGGCCTCTGTGTGTAGGAAGCACAGTTCTTTTGTTTTGAGCAAGCTAACTGTTCGGACCCCGTAGGAAACACAGTAGAGTAGAAGAGTGCTCTTTTCTCAAAAGCAGAGTGTGTTTTTTGTAAGGCAAGCTAGCGTTTGTTTCCCAGTCCTAAATGGAGTTCAGTCACATGCAGTTGCTGTTCCTAAGAGCAAGAATTGTTTTCTGGTAAGGAAAGTCATTATTGTGCTCCCATTGCCATACACAGTGCAAATAGCTCTCGTGTCTGTTCCCAGCAAGTACAGTGTATTGGACTGAAGCGGAGCTACTGTTCTTGTCAGTTTCCTAAGCAGAGTTGAACTAGATATGGTCCGTGTGTGTAGGAAGCACAGTTCTTTTGTTCTGAGCAAGCTGACAGTTCTGGCCCTGTAAGAAACACAGTAGAGTAGAAGAGTGCTCTTTTCTCAAAAGCAGAGTGTGTTTCTTGTAAGGCGAGCTAGCGTTTGTTTCCCAGTCCTAAATGGAGTTGAATCACATGCAGTTTCTGGTCCTACGAGCAAGAGTTTTTTTCTGGTAAGAAGAGTCACTATTGCGCTCCCATTGCCATACACAGTGCAAGTAGCACTCGCTTCTGTTCCCAGCAAGTACAGTGTATTGGACTGAAGAGGAGCTACTGTTCTTGTCAGTTTCCTAAGCTGAATTGAACTAGATACGGCCAGTGTGTGTAGGAAGCACAGTTCTTTTTTTCTGAGCAAGCTAATTGTTCCGGCACTATTGGAAACACAGTAGAGTAGAAGAGTGCTCTTTTCTGAAAAGCAGAGTGTGTTTCTTGTAAGGAGAGCTAGAGTTTGTTTTCCAGTCCTAAATGGAGTTGAGTCACATACAGTTTCTGTTCCTATGAGCAAGAGTTGTTTTCTAATAAGAAGAGTAACTGTTGCGCTCCAATTGTCATACACAGTGCAAATAGCACTCACGTATGTTCCCAGCATTTACAGTGTATTGGACTGAAGAGGAGCAACTGTTCTTGTCAGTTTCCTAAGCAGAGTTGAACTAGATATGGCCCGTGTGTGTAGGAGGCACAGTTCTTTTGTTCTGAGCAAGCTCACTGTTCGGACCCCATAGGAAACACAGTAGAGTAGAAGAGTGCTATTTTCTCAAAAGCAGAGTGCGTTTTTTGTAGGGCGAGCTAGTGTTTGTTTCCCAGTCTTAAATGGAGTTGATTCACATGCAGTTTCAGGTCCTACGAGCAAGAGTTGTTTTCTGGTAAGAAGAGTCACTATTGCGCTCCCACTGCTATACACAGGGCAAATAGCACTGGCATCTGTTCCCAGCATGTACAGTGTATTGGACTGAAGAGGGTCTACTGTTCTTGTCAGTTTCCTAAGCAGAGTTGAACTAGATATGGCCTGTGAGTGTAGGAAGCACAGTTCTTTTGTTCTGAGCAAGCTGATAGTTCTGGACCTGTTGGAAACACAGTAGAGTAGAAGAGTGCTCTTTTCTCAAAAGCAGAGTGTGTTTCTTATAAGGCGAGCTAGCGTTTGTTTCCCAGTCCTAAATGGAGTTGAATCACATGCAGTTTCTGGTCCTAAGAGCAAAAGTTTTTTTCTGGTAAGAAGAGTCACTATTGCGCTCCCATTGCCATACACAGTGCAAGTAGCACTCTCGTCTGTTCCCAGCAAGTACAGTGTATTGGACTGAAGAGGAGCTACTGTTCTTGTCACTTTCCTAAGCAGAGTTGAACTAGATGGGCCCTTGTGTGTAGGAAGCACAGTTCTTTTGTTCTGAGCAAGCTCACTGTTCTGGCCTTATAGGAAACACAGTAGAGTAGAAGAGAGCTCTTTTCTCAAAAGCAGAGTGTGTTTCTTGTAAGGCGAGCTAGTGTTTGTTTCCCAGTCCTAAATGGAGTTTAGTCACATGCAGTTTTTGGTACTACGAGCAAGAGTTGTTTTCCAGTATGGAAAGTCACTATTGTGCTCCCATTGCACACAGTGCAAATAGCACTCGCCTCTGTTCCCAGCCAGTACAGTGTATTGGACTGAATAGGAGCTACTGTTCTTGTCACTTTCCTAAGCAGAGTTGAACTAGATATGGCCGGTGAGTGTAGGAAGCACAGTTCTTTTGTTCTGAGATAGCTGACAGTTCTGGCCCTGTAGGAAACACTGTAGAGTAGAAGAGTGCTCTTTTCTCAAAAGCAGTGTGTGTTTCTTGTAAGGCGAGCTAGCATTTATTTCCCAGTCCTAAATGGAGTTGAACCACATGCAGTTTCTGGTCCTACGAGCAAGAGTTTTTTTCTGGTCAGAAGAGTCACTATTGCGCTCCCATTTCCATACACAGTGCAAGTAGCACTCGCGTCTGTTCCCAGCAAGTACAGTGTATTGGACTGAAGAGGAGCTACTGTTCTTGTCAGTTTCCTAAGCAGAATTGAACTAGATATGGCCCCTGTTTGTAGGAAGCACAGTTCTTTTGTTCTGAGCAAACTCACTGTTCGGACCCCATAGGAAACACAGTAGAGTAGAAGAGTGCTATTTTCTCAAAAGCAGAGTGCGTTTTTTGTAGGGCGAGCTAGCGTTTGTTTCCCAGTCTTAAATGGAGTTGATTCACATGCAGTTTCAGGTCCTACGAGCAAGAGTTGTTTTCTGGTAAGAAGAGTCACTATTGCGCTCCCACTGCCATACACAGGGCAAATAGCACTGACATCTGTTCCCAGCATGTATAGTGTATTGGACTGAAGAGGGTCTACTGTTCTTGTCAGTTTCCTAAGCAGAGTTGAACTAGATATGGCCTGTGAGTGTAGGAAGCACAGTTCTTTTGTTCTGAGCAAGCTGATAGTTCTGGCCCTGTAGGAAACACAGTAGAGTAGAAGAGTGCTCTTTTCTCAAAAGCAGAGTGTGTTTCTTGTAAGGCGAGCTAGCGTTTGTTTCCCAGTCCTAAATGGAGTTGTATCACATGCAGTTTCTGGTCCTATGAATAAGAGTTGTTTTCTGGTAAGAAGAGTCACTATTGCGCTCCCATTGTCATACACAGGGCAAATAGCATTGGCGTTGGTTCCCAGCATGTACAGTGTATTGGACTATTGAGGATCTACTGATATTGTCAGTTTCCTAAGCAGAACTGAACTAGATATGGCCGTGGTTGTAGGACGCACAGTTCTTTTGTTCTGAGCAAGCTCACTGTTCTGGCCCTATAGGAAACACAGTAGAGTAGAAGAGTGCTCTTTTCTCAAAAGCAGAGTGTGTTTCTTGTAAGGCGAGCTAGTGTTTGTTTCCCAGTCCTAAATGGAGAGGAGTCACATGCAGTTTTTGGTACTAAGAGCAAGAGTTGTTTTCTGGTAAGGAAAGACACTATTGAGCTCCCATTGTCATACACAGTGCAAATAGCACACGCGTCTGTTTTCAGCATTTACAGTGTATTGGACTGAAGAGGAGCTACTGTTCTTGTCAGTTTCCTAAGCAGAGTTGAACTAGATATGGCCCGTGTGTGTAGGAAGCACAGTTCTTTTGCTCTGAGCAAGCTCACTGTTCTGGCCCTTTAGGAAACACAGTAGAGTAGAAGAGTGCTCTTTTCTCAAAAGCAGAGTGTGTTTCTTGTAAGGCAAGCTAGCGTTTGTTTCCCAGACCTAAATGGAGTTGAATCACATGCAGTTTCTGGTCCTACGAACAAGAGTTGTTTTCTGGTAGGAAGAGTCACTATTGCGCTCCCATTGTCATACACAGTGCAAAGAGCACTCGTGTCTGCTTCCAGCAAGAACAGTGTGTTGGACTGAAGAGGAGCTACTGTTCTTGTCAGTTTTTTAAGCAGAGTTGAAATAGATATGGCCCATGTGTGTAGGAAGCACAGTTCTTTTGTTCTGAGCAAGCTCACAGTTCGGACCCCAGAGGAAACACAGTAGCGTAGAAGACTGCTCTTTTCTCAAAAGCAGAGTGTGTTTCTTGTAAGGTGAGCTAGTGTTTGTTTCCCAGTCCTAAATGGAGTTGAATCACCTGCAGTTGCTGTTCCTAAGAGCAAAAGTTATTTTCTGGTAAGTAGAGTCACTGTTGCGCTCCCATTGTCATACACAGGGCAAATAGCACTCGATTCTGTTCCCAGCAAGTACAGTGTATTGTACTGAAGAGGAGCTACTGTTCTTGTCAGTTTCCTAAGCAGAGTTGAACTAGATATGGCCCATGTGTGTAGGAAGCACAGTTCTTTTGTTCTGAGCAAGCTCACAGTTCGGACCCCAGAGGAAACACAGTAGCGTAGAAGACTGCTCTTTTCTCAAAAGCAGAGTGTGTTGCTTGTAAGGCGAGCTAGTGTTTGTTTCCCAGTCCTAAATGGAGTTGAATTACATGCAGTTGCTGTTCCTAAGAGCAAAATTTGTTTTCTGGTAAGTAGAGTCACTGTTGCGCTCCCATTGTTATACACAGGGCAAATAGCACTCGATTCTGTTCTCTGCAAGTACAGTGTATTGTACTGAAGAGGAGCTACTGTTCTTGTCAGTTTCCTAAGCAGAGTTGAACTAGATATGGCCCATGTGTGTAGGAAGCACAGTTCTTTTGTTCTGAGCAAGCTCACTGTTCGGACCCCATAGGAAACACAGTAGAGTAGAAGAGTGCTTTTTTCTCAAAAGCAGAGTATGTTTTTTGTAGGGAGAGCTAGCGTTTGTTTCCCAGTCTTAAATGGAGTTGAGTCACATGCAGTTTCTGGTCCTACGAGCAAGAGTTGTTTTCTGGTAAGAAGAGTCACTATTGTGCTCCCATTGTCATACACAGGGCAAATAGCACTGGCATCTGTTCCCAGCATGTACACTGTATTGGACTGAAGAGCAGCTCCTGTTCTTGTCAGTTTCCTAAGCAGAGTTGAACTAGATATGGCTCATGTGTGTAGGAAGCACAGTTCTTTTTTTCTAGCAAGCTCACTGTTCTGGCCCTATAGGAAACACAGTAGAGAAGAAGAGTGCTCTTTTCTCAAAAGCAGAGTGTGTTTTTTGTAAGGCAAGCTGGCGTTTGTTTCCCAGTCCTAAATTGAGTTATCACATGCAGTTTCTGGTCCTACAAGCAAGAGTTGTTTTCTGGTAAGGAAAGTCATTATTGTGCTCCCATTGACATACACAGTGAAAATAGCTCTTGTGTCTGTTCCCAGCAAGTACAGTGTATTGGACTGAAGTGGAGCTACTGTTCTTGTCAGTTTCCTAAGCAGAGTTGAACTAGATATTTCCCCCTGTGTGTATGAAGCACAGTTCTTTTGTTCTGTGCAAGCTCACTATTCGGACCCCATAGGAAACACAGTAGAGTAGAAGAGTGCTCTTTTCTCAAATCAGAGTGTGTTTCTTGTAAGGGGAGCTAGCGTTTGTTTCCCAGTCCTAAATGGAGTTATCACATGCAGTTTTTGGTACTACGAGCAAGAGTTGTTTTCTGGTAAGAAGAGACACTATTGCGCTCCCACTGCCATACACAGGGCAAATAGCACTGGCGTCTGTTCCCAGCATGTACAGTGTATTGGACTGAAGAGGATCTACTGTTCTTGTCAGTTTCTTAAGCAGAGTTGAACTAGATATGGCCTTTGATGTAGGAAGCACAGTTCTTTTGTTCTGAGCAAGCTCACTGTTCTGGCCCTATAGGAAACACAGTAGATTAGAAGAGTGCTCTATTCTCAAAAGCAGAGTGTGTTTCTTCTAAGGCGAGCTAGCGTTTGTTTCCGAGTCCTAAATGGAGTTGAATGACATGCAGTTTCTGGTCCTACGAGCAAGAGGTGTTTCCTGGTAAGAAGAGTCACTACTGCGCTCCCTTTGTAATACACAGGGCAAATAGCACTGGCGTCTGTTCCCAGCATGTACAGTGTATTGGACTGACGAGGTTCTACTGTTCCTGTCACTTTCCTGAGCAAAATTGAACTAGATATGGCCGTGTGTGTAGGAAGCACAGTTCTTTTGTTCTGAGCAAGCTCACTTTTCGGATCCCATAGGAAAAATAGTAGAGTAGAAGAGTGGTCTTTTCTCAAAAGCAGAGTGTTTTTCTCGTAAGGCGAGCTAGCTTTTGTTTCACAGTCCTAAACGGAGTTGAATCAAATGCAGTTTCTGGTCTTAGGAGCAATAGTTGTTTTCTGGTAAGAATTGCACTACTGCGCTCCCATTGTCACACACAGGGCAAATAGCACTCGCGTCTGTTCCCAGCAAGTACAGTGTATTGGACTGAAGAGATTCTACTGTTTTTGTCAGTTTCCTAAGCAGAGTTGAACGAGATATGGCCCGTGTGTGTAGGAAGCACAGTTCTTTTGTTCTGAGCAAGCTCTCTGTCCTGGCCCTATAGGAAACACAGTAGAGTAGAAGAGTGCTCTTTTCTCAAAAGCAGAGTGAGTTTATTGTAAGATGAGCGAGTGTTTGTTTCCCAGTCCTAAATGGAGTTCAGTCACATACAGTTTTTGGTCCTAGGAGCAAGAGTTGTTTTCTGGTAAGGAAAGTCATTATTGTGCTCCCATTTCCATACACAGTGCAAATAGTTCTCTTGTCTGTTCCCAGCAAGTACAGTGTATTGGACTGAAGAGGAGCTACTGTTCTTGTCAGTTTCCTAAGCAGAGTTGAACTAGATATGGCCCCTGTGTGTAGGAAGCACAGTTCTTTTGTTCTGAGCAAGCTCACTGTTCGGGCCCCATAGGAAACACAGTAGAGTAGAAGAGTGCTCTTTTCTCAAAAGCAGCGTGTGTTTCTTGTAAGGCGAGCTAGCGTTTGTTTCCCAGTCCTAAATGGAGTTATCACATGCAGTTTTTGGTACTACGAGCAAGAGTTGTTTTCTGGTAAGAAGAGTCACTATTGCGCTCCCACTGCCATACACAGGGCAAATAGCACTGGCATCTGTTCCCAGCATGTACAGTGTATTGGACTGAAGAGGATCTACTGTTCTTGTCAGTTTCCTAAGCAGAGTTGAACTAGATATGGCCTATGAGTGTAGGAAGCACAGTTCTTTTGTTCTGAGCAAGCTGACAGTTCTGGCACTGTAGGAAACACAGTAGAGTAGAAGAGTGCTCTTTTCTCAAAAGAAGAGTGTGTTTTTTGTAAGGCGAGCTAGCGTTTGTTTCCCAGTCCTAAATGGAGTTGAATCAAATGGAGTTTCTGGTCCTATAAGCAAGAGTTGTTTTCTGGTAAGAAGAGTCAATATTGCGCTCTCATTGTCATACACAGGGCAAATAGCACTGGCGTCTGTTCCCCGCATGTACAGTGCACTGGACTGACGCGGATCTACTGTTCTTGTCAGTTTCCTAGGCAAAATTGAACTAGATATGGCTGTGTGTGTAGAAAGCACAGTTCTTTTGTTCTGAGCAAGCACACTGTTCTGGCCCAAAAGGAAACACAGTAGAGTACAAGAGTGCTCTTAACTCAAAACAGAGTGTGTTTCTTGTAAGGCGAGCTAGCGTTTGTTTCCCAGTCCTAAATGGAGTTGAATGCCATGCAGTTTCTGGTCCTACGAGCAAGAGTTGTTTTCTCCTAAGAAGAGTCACTATTGTGCTCCCATTGCCATACACAGTGCAAATAGCACTCGCGTCTGTTCCCAGCAAGTACAGTGTATTGGACTGAAGAGGAGCTACTGTTCTTGTCAGTTTTCTAAGCAAAGTTGAACTAGATATGGCCCGTGTGTGTAGGAAGCACAGTTCTTTTGTCCTGAGGAAGCTCACTGTTCAGACACCAAAGGAAAAACAGTAGAGTAGAAGAGTGCTCTTTTCTCAAGAGCAGAGTCTTTTTCTTTTAAGGCGAGCTAGCGTTTGTTTCCCAGTCATAAATGGAGTTGAATCACATGCAGTTTCTTGTACTACGAGCAAGAGTTGTTTTCTGGTAAGAAGAGTCACTGTTGTGCTCCCTTTGTCATACTCAGGGCAAATAGCACTGGCGTCTGTTCCCAGCATGTACAATGTATTGGACTGAAGAGGAGCAACTGTTCTTGTCAGTTTCCTAAGCAGAGTTGAAGTACATATGGACCGTGTGTGTAGGAAGCACAGTTCTTTTGTTCGGAGCAAGCTCACTGTTCTGGCCCTATAGGAAACAAAGTAGAGTAGAAGAGTGCTCTTTTCTCAAAAGCAGACTGTGTTTCTTGTAAGGCGATCTAGCATTTGTTTCCCAGTTCTAAATGGAGTTGAATCACATGCAGTTTCTGGTCCTACGAGCAAGAGTTGTTTTCTGGTAAGAAGTGTCACTATTGTGCTCCCGTTGCCATACACAGTGCAAGTAGCGCTGGAGTCTGTTCCCAGCATGTACAGTGTATTGGACTGACGAGGATCTACTGTTCCTGTCAGTTTACTAAGCAAAATGGAACTAGTCATGGCCGTGTGTGTAGGAAGCACAGTTCTTTTGTTCTGAGCAAGCTCACTGTTCTGGCCCTATAGGAAACACAGTAGAGTAGAAGAGTGCTTTTTTCTCAAAAGCAGAGTGTTTTTCTTGTAAGGCGAGCTAGCTTTTGATTCACAGTCCTAAATGGAGTGGAGTCACATGCAGTTTCTGGTCCTATGAGCAAGAGTTGTTTTCTGGTAAGAAGAGTCACTATTGTGCTCCCATTGTCATACACAGGGCAAATAGCACTCGCGTCTGTTCCCAGCATGTACAGAGTATTGGACTGAAGAAGTTCTACTGTTCTTGTCAGTTTCCTAACCTGAGTTGAACGAGATATGGCCCGTGTGTGTAGGAAGCACAGTTCTTTTGTTCTGAGCAAGCTCACTGTTCTGGCCCTATAGGAAACACAGTAGAGTAGAAGAGTGCTCTTTTCTCAAAAGCAGAGTGTGTTTATTGTAAGGCGAGCTAGTGTTTGTTTCCCAGTCCTAAATGGAGTTGAGTCACATGCAGTTTTTGGTACTACGAGCAAGAGTTGTTTTCTGCTAAGGAAAGTCACTATTGCGCTCCCTTTGTCATACACAGTACAAATAGCACTCGCCTCTGTTCCCAGTAATTACAGTGTATTGGACTGAAGAGGAGCTACTGTTCTTGTCAGTTTCCTAAGCAGAGTTGAACTAGATATGTCCCGTGTTTGTACGATGCACAGTTCTTTTGTTCTGAGCAAGCCCACTGTTCGGAACCCATAGGAAACACAGTAGAGTAGAAGAGTGCTCTTTTCTCAAAAGCAGAGTGTGTTTCTTGTAAGGCGAGCTAGCGTTTGTTTCCCAGTCCTAAATGGAGTTATCACATGCAGTTTCTGGTCCTACGAGCAAGAGTTGTTTTCTGGTAAGAAGAGTCACTATTGGGCTCCCATTTCCATACACAGGGCAAATAGCACTGGCGTCTGTTCCCAGCATGTACAGTGTATTGGACTGAAGAGGATCTACTGTTCTTGTCAGTTTCCTAAGCAGACTTGAACTAGATATGGCCGGTGAGTGTAGGAAGCACAGTTCTTTTGTTCTGAGCAAGATGACAGTTCTGGCCCTGTAGGAAACACTGTAGAGTAGAAGAGTGCTATTTTCTCAAAAGCAGTGTGTGTTTCTTGTAAGGCGAGCTAGCGTTTGTTTCCCAGTCCTAAATGGAGTTGAATCACATGCAGTTTCTGGTCCTATGAGCAAGATTTGTTTTCTGGTAAGAAGAGTCACTCTTGCGCTCCCATTGCCATACACAGTACAAGTAGCACTCGCGTCTGTTCCCAACAAGTACAGTGTATTGGACTGAAGAGGAGCTACTGTTCTTGTCTGTTTCATAAGCAGAGTAGAACTAGATATGGCCCGTGTGTGTAGGAAGCACAGTTCTTTTGTTCTGAGCAAGCACACTGTTCTGGCCCTTTAGGAAACACAGTAGAGTACAAGAGGGCTCTTAACTCAAAAGCAGAACGTATTTCTAGTAAGGCGAGCTAGCGTTTGTTTCCCAGTCCTAAATGGAGTTGAATCCCATGCAGTTTCTGGTCCTATTAGCAAGAGTTGTTTTCTGCTAAGAAGAGTCACTATTGTGCTCCCATTGCCATACACAGTGCAAATAGCACTCGCCTCTGTTCCCAGCAAGTACAGTGTATTGGACTGAAGAGGAGCTACTGTTCTTTTCAGTTTTCTAAGCAGAGTTGAACTAGATATGGCCCCTGTGTGTAGGAAGCACAGTTCTTTTGTCCTGAGGAAGCTCACTGTTCGGACACCAAAGGAAAAACAGTAGAGAAGAGTGCTCTTTTCTCAAAAGCAGAGTCTTTTTCTTGTAAGGTGAGCTAGCGTTTGTTTCCCAGTCCTAAATGGAGTTGAATCACATGCAGTTTCTGGTACTATGAGCAAGAGTTGTTTTCTGGTAAGAAGAGTCACTATTGCCCTCCCATTGTCATACTCAGGACAAATAGCACTGGCATCTGTTCCCAGCATGTAAAATGTATTGGACTGAAGTCGAGCAACTATTCTTGTCAGTTTCCTAAGCAGAATTGAACTAGATATGGCCCCTGTTTGTAGGAAGCACAGTTCTTTTGTTCTGAGCAAACTCACTGTTCGGACCCCATAGGAAACACAGTAGAGTAGAAGAGTGCTATTTTCTCAAAAGCAGAGTGCGTTTTTTGTAGGGCGAGCTAGCGTTTGTTTCCCAGTCTTAAATGGAGTTGATTCACATGCAGTTTCAGGTCCTACGAGCAAGAGTTGTTTTCTGGTAAGAAGAGTCACTATTGCGCTCCCACTGCCATACACAGGGCAAATAGCACTGACATCTGTTCCCAGCATGTATAGTGTATTGGACTGAAGAGGGTCTACTGTTCTTGTCAGTTTCCTAAGCAGAGTTGAACTAGATATGGCCTGTGAGTGTAGGAAGCACAGTTCTTTTGTTCTGAGCAAGCTGATAGTTCTGGCCCTGTAGGAAACACAGTAGAGTAGAAGAGTGCTCTTTTCTCAAAAGCAGAGTGTGTTTCTTGTAAGGCGAGCTAGCGTTTGTTTCCCAGTCCTAAATGGAGTTGTATCACATGCAGTTTCTGGTCCTATGAATAAGAGTTGTTTTCTGGTAAGAAGAGTCACTATTGCGCTCCCATTGTCATACACAGGGCAAATAGCATTGGCGTTGGTTCCCAGCATGTACAGTGTATTGGACTATTGAGGATCTACTGATATTGTCAGTTTCCTAAGCAGAACTGAACTAGATATGGCCGTGGTTGTAGGACGCACAGTTCTTTTGTTCTGAGCAAGCTCACTGTTCTGGCCCTATAGGAAACACAGTAGAGTAGAAGAGTGCTCTTTTCTCAAAAGCAGAGTGTGTTTCTTGTAAGGCGAGCTAGTGTTTGTTTCCCAGTCCTAAATGGAGTTGAGTCACATGCAGTTTTTGGTACTAAGAGCAAGAGTTGTTTTCTGGTAAGGAAAGACACTATTGAGCTCCCATTGTCATACACAGTGCAAATAGCACACGCGTCTGTTTTCAGCATTTACAGTGTATTGGACTGAAGAGGAGCTACTGTTCTTGTCAGTTTCCTAAGCAGAGTTGAACTAGATATGGCCCGTGTGTGTAGGAAGCACAGTTCTTTTGCTCTGAGCAAGCTCACTGTTCTGGCCCTTTAGGAAACACAGTAGAGTAGAAGAGTGCTCTTTTCTCAAAAGCAGAGTGTGTTTCTTGTAAGGCAAGCTAGCGTTTGTTTCCCAGACCTAAATGGAGTTGAATCACATGCAGTTTCTGGTCCTACGAACAAGAGTTGTTTTCTGGTAGGAAGAGTCACTATTGCGCTCCCATTGTCATACACAGTGCAAAGAGCACTCGTGTCTGCTTCCAGCAAGAACAGTGTGTTGGACTGAAGAGGAGCTACTGTTCTTGTCAGTTTTTTAAGCAGAGTTGAAATAGATATGGCCCATGTGTGTAGGAAGCACAGTTCTTTTGTTCTGAGCAAGCTCACAGTTCGGACCCCAGAGGAAACACAGTAGCGTAGAAGACTGCTCTTTTCTCAAAAGCAGAGTGTGTTTCTTGTAAGGTGAGCTAGTGTTTGTTTCCCAGTCCTAAATGGAGTTGAATCACCTGCAGTTGCTGTTCCTAAGAGCAAAAGTTATTTTCTGGTAAGTAGAGTCACTGTTGCGCTCCCATTGTCATACACAGGGCAAATAGCACTCGATTCTGTTCCCAGCAAGTACAGTGTATTGTACTGAAGAGGAGCTACTGTTCTTGTCAGTTTCCTAAGCAGAGTTGAACTAGATATGGCCCATGTGTGTAGGAAGCACAGTTCTTTTGTTCTGAGCAAGCTCACAGTTCGGACCCCAGAGGAAACACAGTAGCGTAGAAGACTGCTCTTTTCTCAAAAGCAGAGTGTGTTGCTTGTAAGGCGAGCTAGTGTTTGTTTCCCAGTCCTAAATGGAGTTGAATTACATGCAGTTGCTGTTCCTAAGAGCAAAATTTGTTTTCTGGTAAGTAGAGTCACTGTTGCGCTCCCATTGTTATACACAGGGCAAATAGCACTCGATTCTGTTCTCTGCAAGTACAGTGTATTGTACTGAAGAGGAGCTACTGTTCTTGTCAGTTTCCTAAGCAGAGTTGAACTAGATATGGCCCATGTGTGTAGGAAGCACAGTTCTTTTGTTCTGAGCAAGCTCACTGTTCGGACCCCATAGGAAACACAGTAGAGTAGAAGAGTGCTTTTTTCTCAAAAGCAGAGTATGTTTTTTGTAGGGAGAGCTAGCGTTTGTTTCCCAGTCTTAAATGGAGTTGAGTCACATGCAGTTTCTGGTCCTACGAGCAAGAGTTGTTTTCTGGTAAGAAGAGTCACTATTGTGCTCCCATTGTCATACACAGGGCAAATAGCACTGGCATCTGTTCCCAGCATGTACACTGTATTGGACTGAAGAGCAGCT